>NC_081553.1:70428891-70718919 GCF_963082655.1 Stomoxys calcitrans | reverse complement strand
TAGAAGAATTAAATTACGTTTGCAATGAAAAACGGAATGGAGTTTTAAAGAACCTACATTTTTTTACACAACACCATTAAGGGATGTATGCAAGTTGTCATTCGGTTTGCAAACACATCAAAATATCCATTTACAACTCAACAAATTATAAATATTTAGGATTGTCGGAAAATTCTGAGACAATTTAGCTATATGCCCATATTAAGCTATATATCCATATGCCCATATGACCTTGGGCCCATTAAAAATGCAGTTATTACACGATTTCGTTGAAATTCGGTATGGTGGGTTGCATTCGATCCCTTGGCATCCATGCCAAGAATGGTCCAGATCGAACCCTATTTGAAGCAATAAATGCGCCTTTTATGGGGCCAAGACCTTCAATCAAGAGATCGGTCTATATGGCAGCTATTGTATATCCAAATCTGGACTGATGTGAGCCAAATTAGAGAAAAATATTAAAAGGTCTAACACAACTCGCTGTCGCAAGGTTCAGCGAAATCGGGCAAAAAATGCGCCTTTTATGGGGCCAAGACCTTAACTGAAGAGATCGGTCTATATGGCAGCTTTATCTAAATACGAACCGATCTGGGAGAAATTTAGAAAAATGTCGAGTGGCCCAGCACAACGCACTCTCCAAATTTCAGCAAAGTTGGACAATAAATGTGGGTTTTATGGACCCAATATCCTAAAACGAGAGATCGGTCTATATGGGGGCTTTATCAAGATATAGTCCTATATAGCCTAAAAGATTCTGTGCAAAGTTTCAGCTCAATATCTCTATTTTCATAGACTGTAGCGTGGTTTAAGCAGGCAGACGGACGGAAATGGCTATATGGTCTTAGATTTTTACGACGATCAAGACTATATAAAAATTTTATAGGGTACTAGCTAGACAGGGCCTGCTCCGCTGCTTCTTCTTTAACTCTTTAATATCTTTTTAGGGTGGGGACACTTCGCCCTGAATGTGGATATCGAATTGGTGCTATTGTAGCCTATGCCCGCCTATGACGCTGAATGCCTGCGTTCGAATCCTAGCGGAACTTCGGGCAAAATTTAAAGCGGTGGTTATCCCCTCTTAATGCTGGCGATATTTGCGAGGTACCATGCCATTCATGGTACTCGCTAGACAGGGCCCGCTCCGCTGCTTCTTCTTTAACTCTTTAATATCTTTTTAGGGTGGGGACACTTCGCCCTGAATGTGGATATCGAATTCGTGCTAATGTAGCCTATGCCCCCCTATGACGCTGAACGCCTGCGTTCGAATCCTGGCGGAACTTCGGACAAAATTTAAAGCGGTTGTTATCCCCTCTTAATGCTGGCGATATTTGCGAGGTACCATTCCATGCATGGTCATGTAAAGAATTCTCCACAAAGAGGTGTCGCACTGCGTCACGCCGTTCGGACTCGCCTATAAAAAAGGTCCCTTATCGTTGATAGACTAACCTTGAATCGGAAAGCACCCATTGGTGTGTGAGAAGTTTGCCCCTGCTCAGTTTCTGGGTAAATTTTTACTCTACTTCCAAATGGCTTTCTTTTGAGTCCCACTTTAGCGTATTGGAAAATATTAAACTAAAAATAAGAGTCGTGTTGTTCTTTCCGAAACATATCATATGAGTCCCATAATGGCATGATCGGTAAAGAAGTTGTGATTGACGGCCAATAAATTTCCACCCCAAATAGCTTTTAAATATTAGGGAGGTATTTTGGGGTGGGGCGGCTCCCCAAACACATGGCTCTATATTGCCGTGATTAGTCGAACGAACGCATTACCAATCTCCGAGATCTGTTTTTTTTGAAACCAGGGTAATGAGAAATGCTTTTTAGGGGACACATTTCGACCCAAATATGGATATGAAATTCGTGTCCAACCCCAAATCCCTTTACTTTGAACCCCAATAGTATGAACCGTTTGGAGGGTGTTTTGGGGCTGGGGCGACCACCGGCACTTTGCCCTGAAAATTGATATCAAATTCGTTCTATACTCCCAAATACCGTTAATTTGAGCTTCATATTGCTATAGTCAGAAATAAAGCTAAGTTTAAGGGGTAATTTAGGGCCTACCCCCAAAATTGGATATCAAATTCGTTTTCTACTCTCAAATACCTTTAATTTGAGTCCCATTTTGCCATAATGGGTCAATTAACCTATTCGACGTATTTGTAAGAGGAGAAGCGCCGCCTTGACCTGAACGCAAATTTTAATGTCATATTTTTAATCTACTACCAAATATCTTTCATTTGAATCTCATATAAAGGGTGATTTTTTTGAGGTTAGGATTTTCATGCATTAGTATTTGACAGATCACGTGGGATTTCAGACATGGTGTCAAAGAGAAAGATGCTCAGTATGCTTTGACATTTCATCATGAATAGACTTACTAACGAGCAACGCTTGCAAATCATTGAATTTTATTACCAAAATCAGTGTTCGGTTCGAAATGTGTTCATTCACCGTAACGTTGCGTCCAACAGCATCTTTGAAAAAATACGGTCCAATGATTCCACCAGCGTACAAACCACACCAAACAGTGCATTTTTCGGGATGCATGGGCAGTTCTTGAACGGCTTCTGGTTGCTCTTCACTCCAAATGCGGCAATTTTGCTTATTTACGTAGCCATTCAACCAGAAATGAGCCTCATCGCTGAACAAAATTTGTCAACACATTTCGAACCGAACACTGATTTTGGTAATAAAATTCAATGATTTGCAAGCGTTGCTCGTTAGTAAGTCTATTCATGATGAAATGTCAAAGCATACTGAGCATCTTTCTCTTTGACACCATGTCTGAAATCCCACGTGATCTGTCAAATACTAATGCATGAAAATCCTAACCTCAAAAAAATCACCCTTTAGCTATGGTCGACTGATATGCCCATTTTGGGGGTATTTGGGGTGGGGCGAACTCCCATTACATGGACCTAATTTTTTATGCTATATTTGTAATCTACTGCCGGATACTTTTCCTTCAAGTTTTGATTCTACAGAACAAACAAACCTAGTCTCATATAGTCATGATGGGTCATATGCGCATTTGGGGCTCTTTTGGGGGGTGGGGTGACCCCCTACACTTCGATATGATTTTGTATGCCAGATTCGTAATCTACTCCCGAATACCTTTCATTTAAGCCCCATATTGATATTGACGACAAATTTGTCTGCTTTTAGATATTTTGGGGTTAGGGCAACTTCCTGGGTAGTTAAACCCAATTTTTTATACCATATTCGTGTTCTACCTTTCAATACCTTTCATTTGATATCCATATTGTCCTTATCGGTCCACTTTAGATTTTGGGTGGTGTTTTTGGGGTAACGGTGAAGGGTCCGCCCCCTTCCATTATCCCCAAATTATAAAGCATATTTCTCCTTCCTGACCCTAATCGTAATCTACTCCCGAATACCTTTCATTTGAGTCCCATATTGTTATAATCGTCAAATAAACCTATTTTAAGAGGTTTTTGGACTGGGGCGGCCTCCCAGGTACTTGGACCCAACTTCGTATTCGTACTCTACTCCTGACTAATTTTCATTTGAATCCCATATTGTCCCGATCGGTACACTTTTATTTTTGGGTAATACTTTTGGGGTCTGTCTGTCGACATCACGATAGAGGTCGAACGCGTAAAGCTAGCGGCTTGAAATTTTGCAAAGACACATAATATTGATGTAGGTTGTTGGGGATTGTGAATGGGCCATATCGGTTCAGATTTAGATATAGCTCCCATATAAACCGATTTCCCGATTTGATTTCTTGAGCCCCTGGAAGCCGCAATTTTTATCCGATTTGGCTGAAATTTTGCACGTAGTGTGCTGTTATCACTTCCAACAACTGTGCGGTCCAAATTGGTCAAGAACCTGATATAGCTCCCACATAAACCGATCTCCCGATTTGTCTTCTTGAGCCCCTGGAAGCCGCAATTTTTGTTTGATTTTGCTGAAATTTTGCATTTAAAGTTCTGTTATAAGTTCCAACAGCTGTGCCAAATAAGGTGCAAATCGAACTATTACACGATATAGCTCTCATATAAACCGATCTCCCGATTTGCCTTCTTGAGCCTTTACAAGCCGCAATTTTTGTCCGATTTGGGTGAAATTTTGCATGTGGTGTTTCGTTATGACTTCCAGTAAATGCGCCAAATACAGTCTAAATCGGTCTATAACCTGATATAGCTTATAAACCGATCTCCCGATTTGATTTCTCGAGCCCTTGCAAGCCGCAATTTTTGTCCGACTTGGCTGAAATTGAGCATATAGTGTTTTGTTATGACTTCCAACAACTATGTCATCACGTCCAACAACTGTGCCAGGTGCGGTCCAAATTGGTCAAGAACCTGGTATAGCTTCTACATAAACCGATCTCCCGATTTGACTTCTTGAGCCCCTGGAAGCCTCAATTTTTATCCGATTTGGCTGAAATTTTGTATGAAAAGTTCTGTTATAAGTTCCAACAACTTTGTCAAGTACGGTCCAAATCTGTGAATAACCTGATATTGCTCCCATATAAACCCATTTCCCGATTTGACTTCTAAGGTCCTTAAAAGCCGCAATATTTGTTTGCATGTGATGTTCTGCTACGTTTTCAAAAAACTGTGCCAAATACGCTCCAAATCGGTCTATAACCTGATATAGCTCCCATATAAACCAGTCGCCGGATCATCCTTATTCGTTTCCCAGAAGCTTTAATTTTTGTTGGTTTGACAGAAGTTTGGTATGAAGGATAAACAAAAAAATTGTTTATCAGAATCCATGGTGCTGGGTTCCCAAGATTCGGCCCGTCCGAACTTAGCAAGCTTTTACTTGTTTATATACCCTACACCACTACTGTGCTACAGGGTATTATAACTTATAGCATAACTTAGTGCATTTGTTTGTAACACCCAAAAGGAAGAGAGATAGACCCATTGATAAGTATAACGATCGACTCAGAATCACTTTCTGATTCGATTTAGCTATGTCCGTCTGTCTGTCTGTCCGTTCGTCTGTCCGTCCGTCTGTCCATTTTAATCTGTGTACAAACTACAGGTCGCAATTTTCATCCGATCGTCTTCAAATTTGGTATGGGTATGTTTTTCGGCTTAGAGACGAATCGTATTGAAATTGGAAAAAAATCGGTTCAGATTTGGATATAGCTGCCATATATATGTTCGTCCGATTTGCAGTAATAACGTAATATTACAGTCATTTGTTAACCGATTCCGTCGAATTTTGGCAAGACGGATTTTCCTAAGACTCTCGATATTACTGGTAAATTTTATAGAAATCGGTTCAGATTTGGATATAGCTCCCATATATATGTTCGTCCGATTTGCAGTAATACAGCAATAAAATGGTCATTTGTCAACCGATTCTCTCGAAATTTGGCAGGAAGGATTTTCTTATGACTCTCGACATTACTGTTGAGTTTTATAGAAATCGGTTCAGATTTGGATATAGCTCCCATATATATGTTCGTCCGATTTGCAGTAATACAGCAATAAAGAGGTAATTTGTTGACCGATTCTATGGAAATTAGATAGGAAGGATTTTGTTATGACTCTCAATATTACTGGTGAATTTCATAGAAATCGGTTCAGATTTGGATGTAGCTCCCATATATATGTTCGGCCGATTTGCAGTAATACAGCCATAAAATGGTCATTTGTCAACCGATTCTCTCGAATTTGGCAGGAAGGATTTTCGTATAACTCTCGACATTACTGGTGAGTTTCTTAGAATTCGGTTCAGATTTGGATATAGCTCCCCTATATATATTCGTCCGATTTGCAGTAATACATCAATAAAATGGTCATTTGTTAACCGATTCTCTCGCAATTTTTTTCTTATGACTCTCGATATTACTGTTGAATTTCATAGAAATCAGTTCAAATTCAGGTATATATCGCCCGTTTTTCACTCCTAGACCCACTGCAAGCGCATTTTTTGACCAATCTTCCCAAAATTTTGTACAACGCTTTCCTCGACGAATTCCACAATATCCATAAAGTTTGATCGAAACCGGTCCAGATTTAGATATAGCTCCCATCTATATGTTCGTCATATTTTGGTAATTTTTTGTCATATGTCAACCGTAGTTATTACATTTTGAACATATTTGCTTTGCTCGAAATTTTGATACAGGCATTTTAATAATCTATCTGGATACATCCGCCGAGATCTATCAAAATTGGTTCAGAATTAGATATAGCCCCACTTTTGTATTTATATGGTAGGTATAGGGTATTATAAGGTCGACACCGCCCGAATTTTTCCATTCCTTACTGGTTTCTAATCATTTCCAAACCCAGATCCCTTTTCGGAATTCCTTACTGGCTGCCTGCGGCTTATTGCTATGACCACAAAATTTGTTTCATAAAATTATAATTTTAGTTTAAACCTTAACCCGACTAAATTTTTGTGTTAATCCTCTTCTCGTTGTCACGTTGGCTACATATCCTTTTTTTCAGTATGGGAAAAAATCTCTGTGTCAAAGGGGTGGGATAGGTCAGGGCAAGGCGTAGTTTACGCACCACTGACACTACAAATTTTAATATTTATAAAATACCATTAAGCATGCCTCTCTGTCACTCCGGATGACAACATGCTTTTATTGTTGAATTTTATTATTATACTCATACTTGTGGCTTGTTTTTTTTTTTTTTTATTTTCTGTAAAATATGCTCGGAAACGAACATATCCTCATTATTAAATTTTTAACTTTATTATGGTAATTAAGTATATATGTCATCTCATTTATGAGTTTGGAAAGAGACATTTCATTTTCTTTGTTAGATAAGAGAAAAGTTGTATATTAACATAGTTGAGTGTACATGGATAGAACAAATTAGTAGTAAATGTGTTATTATTGCCATCTTCATTGGGTACTAGCAGCGAATTAGTAGTACCATTCGGTATCAAAACCAGGCAGCATGCCATGCATCCTTTGAGGAGTATATTGCCGTTTGGTATTATACTTACATGTATTGGCGATAGAGTGCCTTTCTATCAATCTTTCTGTCAATGTAGTCATTTTCTGTCAATGACATTGAAAATGACTTCAGCACAGTTAATACACACTTTTATAGAAAATATTTAAGCAATATGGTTCATAGTGATCAAAGGTTAGGTTAGGTTGAAACAAGTAAACGCGGGCTAAGTACGGTCGGGCCGAATCTTATATACCCTCCTCCATGGATCGCATTTGTCGAGTTCTTTTCCTGGCATCACTGGAAAAACTAGAGGTTCGAGAATTCATGATCGCAAATCGGTTTATATGGCAGCTATATCAGGTTATTGACCGATTTGAAACTTATTTAGCACAGTTGTTGGAAGTCATAGCGAAACACGTCGTGCAAAATTTCATTCCAATCGGATGGGAATTGCGCCCTCTAGAGACTCAAGGAGTCAAGACCCAAGATCGGTTTTTATGGAGCTATATCAGGTTATGGGCCGATTTAAACTATACTTGGCACATTTGTTGGATATCATAACAAACCAACTCGTACAAAATTGCATTTCAAACGGATAAGAATTGCGCCCTCTAGAGGCTCAAGAAGTCCTAAGACCCAAGATCGTTTTATATGACAGCTATATCAAAACATGGACCGATATGGCCATGACCGATTTACAATCCCAACCGACCTACACTAAAAAGAAGTATTTGAGCAAAATTTCAAGCGGCTAGCTTTACTCCATTGAAAGTTAGCGTGCTTTCTACAGACAGACGGACGGACAGACGGACGGACATGGCTAGATCAACATAAAATGTCACGACGATCATGAACATATATACTTTATTGGGTCTCAGACGAATATTTCGAGTAGGTACAAATAAAATGCCTAAATTAGTATACCCCCATCCTGTGGTGGAGGATATAAAAAGTAAGGAAAGGCAAAAAGCGTTCTACGACGTCTAAATAATAACCTGCACCTGTAGGAAGGATTCTCAAAAAACAAAAAAAAAAACACGTACAATTCAGAAAAATGCCTTAAATCTTTATTTGAATCGATAGCACGGTCCATATAATCTAATGTTTGAAGATTATTTCATGCAAATGTTGACCGTGACTCCTCTTCAAATGGTCCATCCGCTTAGTCCAATTTTGGCATACTCTTTCCAACATTTTGACCGGTAAATCACGAATAAATGCTTCAAAGTTGTCCTCCAATGCATCAATTGAAGCGGGCTTGTCCGTATAGACATGGGCTTCAATATAGCCCCACAAAAAATTTTCTAAAAGCGTTAAATCGCCAATTGACCGGTCCCGAAGGTGACATAAAATGTTCACCGAACTCGCCTCTCAATAAGTCCATTGTTACGCGTGCTGTGTGGCATGTGACACCGTCTTGTTGAAACCCAAGTCATGTAAGCCAAGCCCTTGCATTTTAGGCAAAAAACAGTTGGATATCATCTCACGGTAGCCATTCACGCTACGATTCGCAACATCTTTGAAGAAATACCGTCCAATGACGCAACCAGCCCATGAACCGCACCAAACTGTGACTTTTTCTGGATGAATTGGTAGCTCTTGCAATGCTTCTGGCTGATCTTCACTTCAAAATCTACAATTCTGCTTATTTAAGTAGCCATGCTATGATTTGCCGCCACTATTTTGTATTAGTGAGCTCGTAGTCCTATGTGTCCTGTTAGGATACCGAAAGCTTTACTGACCTACAGTTTACTTCCTTTCAGTAACAGCCTCGCCTTCCTCCTCACATTATGGACTTCCCCATAGGATTTTCGTCGCCTGCCGACCGTTTCGCTGGTCCACGATATTACATGCCCATTCATAGCCCATGTCGTTAACTGGGATTTCGTCGACCCGAAAGGCTTCGGCTTAACCAAGTTTACCGACGGTTGTCCTATGGCTTTCACTGTCTATGACATAGGTCTAGTTTGCGGGCAATGACAAAGGAAATGCTCAAACGCCTCATGATCTTCCCCACATGCCCTACACGTGGTATAACTTACTGCACCAAGTTTGCATAAGTGAGCTTGCAGTCCTATGTGTCACGTTATAATACCGAAAGTCTAGCTGACCTCCTTCTTACTTCCTTTCAGTAAAAGCCTCGTCTCTCCCTATCCGGGTTTTCTCATAGGATTTTCGCCGTCCTACCGACCGTTTCGTTATTCCACGTGGTTTCCACGAGTAATCCTCTGGACTTCACTGCCAAATCGTCTGCTTTTTGATTCCCCCTTACGGCGCTATGGCCCGTCATCCCAACGTTGGGGATCGTGTCGTCCTCAGAGAAGGCATTAATCTACATCTTATACTCCAAGACTGTTCGCGAACTTAGCTTCCTGGTTGTTATTGCCATGATGTCCAGTTTATTGTCCGTAAAGATCTTCACATCACCTCACGCATTCCGTGATCTCCATAATGACTGCCTGTAGGTCTGTATTATGATCAGACAGTCGAAAATAGATCTCAGTGTTTGGGTTCTCAATGTATACCGCCGGGCCCACTCTGTCTTCTTGCTTTGACAGCTCTGTATAGCATGATCTACCAGATGGCAATACCAGGTTTCCGTAAAACTAGGGCCTCGCACTCGACCTCACGTGTCTTCTCAGGTATCAGATCGGAAACCGCTTCTCTTCCATCCGGGTTTCCTATCCTATTGCCTCGATTATCCGTGATGGCATTGACCTGTTCCTGTGCTCTATCTATACTCCCATCACCTTTAGGCTCATAGCCGCTGTGTCTGCCTCATACTATATCTTTATTTCTATGGGTAGGATATCTAGATAAGTCTCCAGTGCCCTAGTGGTCGTGGTCCTCTTCGCTCCGCCTATGCCAAAAAAATATGTGCTGAGAACCTGTTGTATTATCCTTACGTTGCATTTTTCTCCATCGCAGTCCACTAAACTGCTGAGGTATGTAAGCATAGGTCTAATCACACTCCTCCTAAGCCAGAGGTCTACCCTTGGACTCAGGCCCCATTTTGAGCCTACGGCCCGTAAAACATAGTGCCCAACATCTGTGAGCTTTCTCGGTACGCTTCTGAAACTTCCAATTCAGTTTCCTGTCCAAGATCCTATTGTCAGATATCGAAATCGTTCTATTGAGAAAACGTGGTACGTCAAATTGGTCCACCTTTGTCTTCCTTGTGAGCAGGCAGATTTCATTCCTTTCTGGGTTAACATTGAGACCCCTAAGTCTAGTCTAGTCGTATGCCATCTGCAAGACCCTTTCGGTCCTATGTAGCTTTGGGGTCCACCGTAGCTCAGAGGTTATCATATCTGCCTATGACGCTGAACGCCTGGGTTCGAATCCTGGCGAGAACATCAGAGAAAATTTTCAACGGCGGTTATCCCCTCCTAATGCTGGCGAGATTTGTGAGGTACCATACCATTTGGTATGGCAGCCATGTAAAAGCTTCTTAACAAAGAGGTGTCGCACTGCGGCACACCGTTCGGACTCGGCTATAAAACGGTGGCCCCTTATCATTGAACTTAAACATGAGTCGGACAGCACTCATTGATAAGTGAGAAGTTTGCCCCTGTAGCTTTATGGGTTGTTCATGGGCTCATTTGCAATTTTTTGCATAGCTGGTTCGGATCCTTACCCGTTAAAAATTTTATAAAATCGTCTGCATAGCAGACGTGTTCAAAACCCTCCTCAGTCAGCTTCCTTTATAGGTTATTTGTGGTGGCCACCCATAGGAGTGGCGATAAACTGCCCCCTGTAGCGTGCCATGTGCCACTCTCTCCCTTATATTTACGTCATGGGACCCACAATTTATCCACCTGTTCCTTACCACAGGATTTATCCAGTCTCAGTCTAAGGATTGGATCAATGTGTCGGTCCGTAGATTGTCAAAAGCCCACTCGATGTCAATGCATAACGCCAATGTGTTTGTCTTGGCATAGAAGGATTTTTCTATTTTATGCACAACCTCGTGCAGGTCAGTCTCCACCGACCATCCCTTTAAATAGGCGTGCTGTTTGTATTTCAGCAATTCGCTGGACGTCCTACTCTTTATCATGGTATCCCCAATACGTTCCATGGTTTTGTGTAGAAAGGACATAGGCTCATAGGTCTGTAGGCCTTTGGTGTAGCATAACTTGCCTTGACGGGCTTGGGTATAAATACCACCCTTACCTCTCACTAGGTTTTTTGGTATTATTGAAAGCCTCAACATGTGCTCCATTGTCTCTGTTCTCACTCCCATGTCGTCTACTAACGTTTCAGTTTGGACATGAGTTTTTGAGAGAAACTTTTTCATCTTGGCGGCGTAATTAACGCTATCGACCTGTTCGCAGAAAAGCTTCCAGAAGGCACGTTTTGCTGCTTTAGTAGCTTATTGTATTCTTTGAGCCTTAAGTAGTACACAACCCAGAAAAATTCCGCTTTTTTAGGACGTGCTCTGTTAAAAAGTCTGTGAATCAATGTTGCAAATCTCTTCCCTCATCCAGGGTTTTTCTTGGGCTGATTTCCTTTCCCGAAGAGGACAAGTATCTTTGAAAGACCCCACTAGGGCAGTTGTTATCCTGTTGAGATTGTCTTCTATGGTTGGACAATGGAGGCCACCGTGGCGCAGAGGTTAGCACGTCCGCCTATGATGCTGAACGCCTGGGTTCGAATCCTGGCGAGACTATCATACAAAATTTTCAGCGGTGATTTTCCCCTCCTAATGCTGGCAACATTTGTGAGGTACCATGCCATATAAAACTTCTCTCCAAAGAGGTATCGCACTGCGGCACGCCGCTGGGACTCGGCTATAAAAAGGAGGCTTAAACTTGAATCGGACTGCACTCATTGATATGTGAGAAGTTTGCCCCTGTTCCTTAGTGGAATGTTCATGGGCAAAATTTGCATTGCATTTTGCATTTGGTTGGACAATCTAAATTATCTAGCCCAAGCCTTCTTCTGAGTAGTCTACAGAATTTTGTCCAGTAGGTTTTCAATTTATTTCGGTGCTGGCTGTGCCATTCTAAACCTAATGTCAAACTAACCCACAAATTTAACTAATGTAGGCAAAATTTTTTCTAAAGTTTTAAGTCTTCAAGTAGAAAAAATTTTCACAGCTCTGGAATTGCCCATACACCGAACACAGTTTAAACAGCCCCAACGTTGAAAAACTTTTTTTTTCTTTCCTTTTGTTTATTAAAACAAAAACTTCACTGACATTTTGTTGCGCAACCCAATGGAAGTTTGCCGTTCATCATCGTATGAATAAAATATGAATTAATAAAAATTACCATATTAAACCTGAAGCAAGTGTAAATAATTCCTTTTTTGTTTTGTTCGCTTTTGTTTCCTTCGCGTTTGTGTTGACCATCCGGATGGCTTTAACGATTTTGACACCAACACACACACACATACGCATTGGGACTCTGATTAAAAATGATGGAAAATTATGTTGCGGTGCTGGGATGGTAGTGACTTAATGAAAATTTACCAAACGTGTCACTTAGATTGACCGATTAGAATGAGTCAGGGAATGAGATTAACATTTTAAAGGAAAGGTAGATTAAACGGTTAGGTTATGCCGAATTATATGTAGTAAAAAAAAAATCTTGACATGAACATTAGGAAAAAGAGTGAATACTGCTCTCATATGAATAAACGTATGAGCTGTATGATTCAAATTAAAGCTCTATGATAAGGGATCTTTTTAATGTCCGAGTCCTAAAGGGTTGCCGTAGAGCAACCCAACTTTTTACAAAATTTTAATATGGCTGAAGACCTCATAAATGTTGCCAGTAATAAGTGTTGGGGAGTACAAAACAACTATTACTCCGAATTTCGTCAAAATCAAATGCCTACCTTACTACGCTGAGGCAATAAATCGAGAGATTTTCTTATATTGAAATATGGACCGATTTAGAGACTATTTGCCAAGAATGTCTAGGGGTCTATATAACTCCTTTTTCCACATGTCAACAAAGTTGAATGATCAATGCCCCTTTTATGGGCATAAGATCTAAAATCGAGAGATCGTCCTCTTTGATAGCCATAACTAATTATTTGCCGACTTTGACCATTTTTGGCAAGGCTGTCGAGGGGTTTAATCTAACTCTTTGTTCGAAATTTCAGCGAAATTGGAGGACAAAATCCGCCTAATATGGACCCAAAACCATAAAACGGGAGATACTTCTACAGGGTGGCTGATGAAAGCCGCTACCAAAAAAAAATGTAATAACTTTTTTTCTATTTAATAATAATAATTTAATAATTAATTTAATTAATTAATTAATTAATTTAATTAATAATAATTTAATAATTAATTTAATAATTTAATTTAACATGAATAAAAGAAAAATGTATTCCATACACCGAAAAAAAAATGTAGCAATATTCAATATTCATCAGCCACCCTGTATATGTCCTCTACACCGTTATATGGCCCGATCATTACCATACAGCGAAATTGGGTAAAAAATGTGGCTTTCATGGGCCCAAGACCCAAAACCAGTCGACTGATCTATAAGGCAGTTTTATCTAAATAGGGGCCGACTGATGATATCTAGGGGTCTAATATAACTTCCTGTTTCAAATTTCAGCGAAATCGGATATTTAATGCGCCTATGTGGCAGACTGTCCCAAATAATTTTTTTTTTGAAACAAATACCCTCCATTAATTTTCCTTTTGATCCATATTCAAAATACCAAATATTTTCATTAATGATTTCTTGATACGACGTGAAAGCCGACGTAGAGGCTTTTAGATTGGTAATTAAACATTCTACACATTCTACTCTTGGGAGTGGATTTTGCTAAAAGTTTATTCATAATAAATTTAGTTGAAGGGCAAAAATATACTCTACATACCAAAGTTCTGTCAAATCAGCAAAATTAAAGCTTTTAGGAACTGAACATGGATAAGCGAAAAACTGGTTTATATGGGAGCTTTATCAGGTTATAGACTGATTTGGATCGCACTTGTCCCAGTTGTTGGAAGTCGTAACAGAACACCGCATGCAAAATTAAAGCCAAATCGGACAAAAATTGCGGCTTGTAAGGGCTGAAGAAGTCAAATTTGGAGATCCGTTTAAATGGGATACATACCAGGATATATACCGATTTGGATCGCACAGTTTTTGGAAGTCTTAACGTAACACTACACCTAAAATTTCAGTTAAATCGGATGAAAATTGCGGCTTGTATGGGCTGAAGGGAGATCGGTTTATATGGGAGCTATATCTAAATCAGAACTGATATGAAATTTCAGGCGGCTAGCTTTACGCGTTCGACAGCTATCGTGATTTCGACAGACGGACAGACGGACATGGCTAGATCGACTCAGAACGTCGAGACGATCAAGGATATATTTACTTTACGGGGTCTTAGACGAATAATGACTAGACTAGAACCCCATCCCATAGTGGTGGGTATAAAATTATGTGTTATAGGTCAAGGGAAAATTCGCATATGCTTCACGAGTACAAACTTCAACCGCAGATAATTAACTGTTTGCGTGCCGGCGGTCTCATTGGGTCATACTTCTTCGTCGACGATGCCCACCGTCACATTACCGTGAAATGGCAACTCTACCGCACCATGCTCACTGAATATTTTTTGGTCTCATCGTGAAAAAAAAAAAAACGGTTTGCATGCCTGTGGTGTCATTGGACCATACTTCTTCGTCGACGACGCCAGTCGTCACGTTACCGTGAAAGGGCAACGCTACCACGCCATGCTCACTGATTCTGATTATTTTTGGCCTCAATTGGGAGATATGGACCTTCACGAAATGTGGTTTCAACAATTACAATCGATTTATTGGAGAGTAAGTTTGATGAGCGTGTTGTCTTAAGAAATGGCCCAGTCGATTGGGCTCCTCTTTCGTTCGATTTGACGCCGCTAGACTATTTGCTTTGGGGCTACGTCAAGTCAGTCTATGCCAATAAGCCAACGACTTTGCAAGAGCTCAGAGCCAACATTGAACGGGAAATAGCAGCTGTTTCCCCTGAAATATGAGCCCACGTCATCGAAAATTGGGTCTAACGTATTGACAGAAATGTGCCCATGGCGGTCATATGAACGAAGTCGAGTTCCATTCATAAATGTTTTGATTGTACCTCAAGCCGATAATAAAATTTGTGAAATATCTCAAATGGTTTGCGTTTTGTAAAAAAAAAAAAAAAATAAAAGCGTGCTAATCTTACATGTCCTCCACCATGAATCGCATATGCCGAGTTTTTTTTTTCTGATATCTCTGTTTGGGCAATTTTTGGGCTATTGGAGCTCTATCGAGTTATGATCCGAATTGAATTAAATATTTGAGACCATGTCTCAAACTTGTGACCATACTTGGCAAAGTTGTTGGAAATCATAACAAAACACCTCGTGGAAATTTTCAGCTATATCGGATTAGAATTGCGTCCTCCTGTGGCTCAAGAAGTCAAGATCTAAGATCGGCATATATGACAGTTATATCAAAACATGGACCGATATGGCCCATTTACAATTCCAACTAACATGCACAAATAAGAAGTATTTGTGCAAAATCGGCTAGCTTTACGCCCCATCCTATGGTGGTGGGTATAAAAATGTTTCAGCGTTGGTTATCCCATCCTAATGCTGGCGACATTTGCAAAGAAAGACTTCTCCCCAAAGAGGTGGTGCACTGTGGCACGCCGTTCGAACTAGGCTATAAAAAGGAGGCCCCTTAGCATTGAGCTTAAAGATGAATCGATTGATATGTGAGAAGCTTGTACCTGTTCCTTAATCGAATGTTCATGAACAAAAATTGGATTTGATTGCTTTAAACATGTCCGTATTCTTATGTAGCTCGCTTTTAAACAGATCTTCTGTTTTTACTTTTTGAGCCTCTAGAGATTGCAATTATTGCTCGCTTTGGCTGAAATTTCACATGTAGTCCTTTCGCTAAGACTTCCAACAAACATACCAATTATGATTGAAATCTTGTTACTGATTGTTTTTAAGATATCCTAAGCATGGTGATTTTAATGTTGTTTTCATTTTATAAAATCTATATTTAAACATATTTTTTTTGTATTGAAGTACAAATAAATCAAACTAAAATAATTGTAAATGATTGTTTATGAAATAAAAATGATTGGGCAAATTCCGTCCATGTTTCCTTGGAAATATTTTCCTGTTACAATACGTTGCGAAGTATTTTTAGCAACAACATCCTCTTGTGCCACTCAATTCTCAGACAATCAGCAGAAATTCAATGTAATAACATTCATATTTCCTGCAAATCTCATTACACTCTAAGTAGGCCCAAACAAAAAAAGAAAGGAAAAAGAAAAAAAGTGCTGTCTAGTACACACCGCCCAGCAGAAAGGAGCACTCCTTGTAAATACCATGCCGCCACACATACACACATATACATATAAAATGCAAAATACCAGTTTTCGCCATGCAAAGATGCTTATTCACAAAACCTAATTACCATGGAATGATCTTAAATTACATCAACATAATTTGATCCAATTTGGCACTTTATTCTGTGCATGGCATGACATGCGATGCCATGACTGTCGGCCAAGCGGCCAGGCATTTTTACTAATTTACTAAAAATTACTTTAAAGACACCCACTAAGGGGGAGTCCGGCAAGCTCCTGCCCCATCCTCTGTAGGGGCCCAGTTTAGCTTGAATCAGCATAAAAAGGGACTCTTTGGCATTCGACATTGTGCCTTTTTGCCTTGTGCCTCTCAAAGCACCTTCTTCCGTTGCTCATGGTACATCCGTTTCCTTTGTTTTGACATAGGGCTCCATCTTTGTCTTTCTTTCTCTTTCTGTCTGGAGTGCTCCTCAGACTTATGGAAATGGTGTTTGCATTTGGGTATTCCCTTGTTGTTTTTTTTTGTTTGTTTGTTGCTTTTTCAGTACCAGATATGAATCTGAACAGCATTTTTTAAATTCACTTCCACACACTCCAATTGTGGCTTGTCAAGTGGGGTTCTTCGCTGGGGTAGGTGACCAGTAGCGAGGAAGTTTCTTTTGTGAATGGATATCATTATTTTGTCCATTCGAGAACGATCACCGATGAAGTTTTCATAAAATCCATTTACCAAGGTCCCATGGTCCTTCTTATCCTCTTAGCAAAATTCCATTGTGACCTAATGGAGCGGAAATAATTTGCATTGTTGTCATTTGGCTTGAAAGGCCTGCTGCTGTTGCTGCTCATGGCCCCCACAAAGATTTTGGCAAATCAACTTTGATTTTGTCGAAACAATTTTTACATTGCAAATCGCCATTAATGTTAATCATATTAGAGAGTATCAATTCCAAGAATGCTTCACTTAGTCCTGGACCATTAACATTACAAAAGGTGGACGTTAAGAACAAAATTGCTAAAGACTAGAAAGTTTCTGGGCATAAGCGGGAGGCCGGTGGAGACCAGAAAAGACAAAAAAGTTTTCGGTTTATAAGCAGTAAACACATAATAAAATCAAATGTGATGGAATAAAATAAAATAAAATAAAATAAAATAAAATAAAATAAAATAAAATAAAATAAAATAAAATAAAATAAAATAAAATAAAATAAAATAAAATAAAATAAAATAAAATAAAATAAAATAAAATAAAATAAAATAAAATAAAATAAAATAAAATAAAATAAAATAAAATAAAATAAAATAAAATAAAATAAAATAAAATAAAATAAAATAAAATAAAATAAAATAAAATAAAATAAAATAAAAAGAAATTAAAATAAAAAAAAAATAAAATAAAATAAAATGAAATAAAATAAAATAAAAGAAAATAAAATAAAATAAAAAGAAATTAAAATAAAAAAAAAATAAAATAAAATAAAATGAAATAAAATAAAATAAAATAAAATAAAATAAAAAAGAAAATAAAATAAAATAAAAAGAAAATAAAATAAAATAAAATAAAATAAAATAAAATAAAATAAAATAAAATAAAAGAAAAGAAAATAAAATAAAATAAAAGAAAATAAAATAAAATAAAATAAAATAAAATAAAATAAAATAAAATAAAATAAAATAAAATAAAATAAAATGAAATAAAATAAAATAAAATAAAATAAAATAAAATAAAATAAAATAAAATAAAAAGAAAATAAAATAAAAAAATAAAATAAAATAAAATAAAAAAAAGTAAAATAAAATAAAATAAAATAAAATAAAATAATGTAAAAGAAATAAAATAAAATAAAACCAGTTAGGAAATGCAAATTCGAAAAGTTTTTCGGGCTGTCAAATTTTTATTTGGTATCCGATTTTCAAAAATCTTTTTTTGCCGGATAGTGCTCGCTTGATGTATACAATATCTCAACTGTTTTCGTGGATATATGAGTTTTATTGTTATTTGTTGAAATTTTGGCCGAGATTGGCTTCGTATTTTGCAAAGGCATTTGTGGTTTGATTTTCATTTTTATAACCACCATATGATGGAGGTTTACTTATTTAGTCATTCCGTTTGTGACACCTCGAATTCGAAATATTCGACCCCATAAAGTATATATATTCTTAATCGTCCCGACATTCTGAGACGATCTAGCCATGCCCGTCCGTCCGTCTGTCGAAATCATGATAGCGGTCGTAAAGCTGGCCGCTTGAAATTTCGTGCAGATACTGCATATTGATGTAAGTCATTGGGGATTGCAAATGGGCCATATCGGTTCAGAGTTAGCTTCCATATAATCCGATCTCACTATTTGATTTCTTGAGCCGCTGGAAGCCGCAATTTTTGTGCGATTTGGCTGATATTTTGCATGTATTGTTCTGTTATGACTACTGTCCAAATCGATCTGTAACCTGATATAGCTCCCATATAAACCGATATCCCGATTTGTCTTCCTGAGCCTTTTGGTGTTCTTTTATGACATCCTACATCTGTGCCAAGTACGGTCCAAATTGGTCTATAACCTGGTACAGCTTCGATATAAACCGATGTCCCTATTTGATTTCTTGATCCTCTGGAAGCCGCAATTTTTGTCCGAAAATTTCAAAAATGTCTTTCAATTATTACTAAAAACTAACTGAACCCGGCCTGCTCCGCTGCGCCTTCATTTACACCACGCGAAAAATAAGTTAACACCATATGTATCTGCCCAGAAAAATTTGTTTATCTACTCCCAAACACTATTCCCTTTATTTGTACCGCATGATTTGCAAATATTCGCATTTGGGGAGGTGTTTTGGAGTCTCATATTTTTAAAGACTACCGATATCAAAAATTTATATCGCTCTCTTCCAGACCATATTCGTGATCTACTCCCTAATACCTTTCATTTGAATCCTTCATTACCATTATCGTCCAATATGCCTATTTGAGCGGGTTTTGGGGTCGGGGCGGTCCCCTAGGTACTTGGACCCAATATTTACTAAAAATGAATACTCTACTCTCGAATAATTTTCATTTGAGTCATATACTGGTCCCGATCGGTCTACTTTTATTTTTGGGTGGTGCTTTTGGGCTAAGGAAGAGGGTCCGCCCCATTCCGATATCAAAACATTTTATAGCCTATTATTCCTTTCAGACCATAATAGTAATCTACTCCCTAAAACATTTCATTTGAGTCCTATATTGCCATTATCGTCCAATATGCCTATTTGAGCGGGTTTTGGTTCGCGGCGGCCCCCTAGGTACTTGGACCCAATATTTACTAAAAATTAATACTCTACTCCCGAATTACTTTTATTTGAGTCCCATATTATCGCGATCGGTCCCTGGGTACTTGGACCCAATATTTACAAAAAATTAATACTCTACTCCCGAATTACTTTTATTTGAGTCCCATATTATCGCGATCGATCCACTTTAATTTTTGCGTGTTGCTTTTGAAGTAAGGGGGAGGGTCCGCCCCCAAACGATATCTACAAATTCTATAGCCTATTTCTCCTTCCGGACCATATTCGTAATCTACTCCCTAATACCTTTCATTTGAGTCCTATACTGTCATCCATTATGCCTATTTGAGGGGGTTTAGGGGTCGGGGCGGTCTTAGGTACCTGGACCCAATTTTCAATATCAAGTTAGTACTCTACTCTCGATCACCTTCATTTGAGTCACATACTGTCCCGATCGGTCCACTTTTATTTTTGGGTGGTGCTTTTGGAGTAAGGGGGAGGGTCCGCCCCGTTCCGATATCAAAAAATTTTATAGCCTATTAGTTCTTCGAGACCATTTTACACAATCTGTGAAAATTGGTTCAACCGTTTTCGAGTCTATTCGGAACAAACAAACAAACACACTATTGAGTGAATCATCTTATAGTTTTCCCGATTGAAGCAGTGTCAATTAAAAAATTAATTGGATCAATTAATTTTGTGATAAAACTGATTTTTATTTTCTTCTGTATACACTTTATTTTAATAATTCAATGCACTTTCATTATTCCGTTAGTATACCTCCCTTGTTTAGGTGGACATGCCAAGAAAAAAGATTCAATTGCAAAAACGTTTAATTAAATCCATGGCTTTAATCGATTTTTTTTAAACCCACCACCATAGGATGGGGGTATACTAATCTAGTCATTCCGTTTGTAACACCACCGTTTGTAACACCTCGAAATATATTCTCGATCGTCTCAACATCCTGAGCCGATCTAGCCATGTCCGTCCGTCCGACCGACGGTCTATCCGTCTGTCGAAATCAAGATAGCGGTCCAAAGCGTAAAAGCTAGACGCTTGAAATTTTGCACAGATACTTAATATTGGCGTAGGTCGTTGAGGGTTGCAAATGGGCCATATCGGTTCAGATTTGGATATAGCTCCCATATTACCCGTTCTCCCGATTTGACTTCTTGAGTCTCTGGAAAACGCAATTTTGTCCGATTTGGCTAAAATTTTACATACAGTGTTCTGTTATGACTTCCAAACACTGTGCCAAGTACCGTCCAAATCGGTCAATAACCTGATATAGCTCCCATATAAACCGATCTCCCGATTTGACTCCTTCAACCCCTGGAAACTGCAATTTTGTCCGATTTGGCTAAAATTTTACATACAGCGTTCTGTTATGACTTCCAAACACTGTGCCCATATTAACCGATCTCCCGATTAGACTTCTTGAGCAGTTGCTCAAGCCACAATTTTCATCTGATTTCAAATTTTACACATAGTGTTATGTTATGACTTCCAACAACTGTGTCGAGTACTGTCCAAATCGGCCAAGAATCTGATATAGCTCCCATATTAACAGATCTCCCGATTTGACTTCTTGAGTCAATGGAAGCCGCAATTTTTGTCCGATTTGGACGAAATTTCGCATGATGTATTTTGCTATGACAATGAACAACTGTGCCAATTATGGTTCAAATTGGTCAAGAACCAGGTGTAGCTTCCATATAAACCGATCTCCCGATTTCACTTTTTGAGCCCCTGGCAGCCTTAATTTTCATCCGAACTGGCTGAAATTATGCACATAGTGTTCTGTTTTGACTTCCAGCAACTGTACCAAATATAGTGTAAATCGGTTTATAACCTGATATAGCTTCCATGTACACCGATCTGCCGATTTGACTTCCTGAGCCCCTGAAAGCCGCCATTTTTGTCCGACTTAGGTTAAATTTTGCCCATAGTGTTCTGCTCTCTCGAACTGTACTAATTGCTGTCCAAATCGTCCTGTAACCAGATATGCTCCCATATTATAGCGGAAGCCATAATGGTGGGTTCCCGAGATTCGGCCAGGCCGAACTTGGAACGCTTTTACCTGTTTTTGGGTCGGATAGTCGCAAACAGTCGACAAGTTGAGTTTTTGATTGTCAGAAAAGTCGAAAATTCGGCCGGCTCTTTGGGGATTCGAGGGGGAAGATAATTTTCATTTCTGCCGAGAATCGAAGGGGAAGATCACTTTTTTTATACCCACCACCGAAGGGTGGGGGTATATTCATTTTGTCATTCCGTTTGCAACACATCGAAATATCCATTTTCGACCCTATAAAGTATATATATTCTTGATCAGCGTAAAAATCTAAGACGATCTAGACATGTCCGTCCGTCTGTCCGTCTGTCTGTTGAAATCACGCTACAGCCTTTAAAAATTGAGATATTGAGCTGAAACTTTGCACAGATTCTTTTTTTTCTTCCATAAGCAGGTTAAGTTCGAAGATTGGCTATATCGGACTATATCTTGATATAGCCCCCATATAGACCGATCGGCCGATTTAGGGTCTTAGGCCCATAAAAGCCACATTTATTATCCGATTTTGCTGAAATTTGGGACAGTGAGTTGTGTTAGGCCCTTCGACATTTGGCTCAGATCGGTCTAGATTTGGATATAGCTGCCATATAGACCGATCCTCCGATTTGGGGTCTTAAGCCCATAAAACACGCATTTATTGTCCGATGTCGCCGAAATTTGGGACAGTGAGTTAAGTTAAGCCCCTTGACATACTTCTGCATTATCGCACTGATCGGCCCAGATTTTGATATAGCTGCCATATAGACTGATCTCTCTGTTTTAGGTTTTGGGGCCATAAAAAGCGCATTTATTGTCCGATGTTGCCGAAATTTGGGACAAAGAGTTAAGTTAAGCCCCTCCACATATTTTTGCTATGGGACATAAGTTATGAGTTTTGCACCGGATTTTGACGAAAGGTGGTTTACATATATAGCCGAGGTGGTGGGTATTCAAAGTTCGGCCCGGCCGAACTTAACGCCTTTTTACTTGTTTAATTTAACAATTCCCACCCCATTTCTCTTTCGAGGCGAGCTTAATGACCGAAGAATTTGTTTCAATCTGTATTCTTCACATAGACAGGGGGTTTGGCAGGTAGACAGGTAGGTGGTAGGATAATCAGACGTATAGAGGGAATCAGAAAGTGGTTCGAGTCGATTTATATATTTTTCATTGGGTTCATTTCTTTTACTTTTTACAAAGCAAATTCATGGTTCTAATGGGTTGCCCAAAAAGTAATTGCGGATTTTTTTAAAAGAAAGTAAATGCATTTTTAATAAAACTTAGAATGAACTTTAATCAAATATACTTTTTTTATACTTTTTTCTAAAGCAAGCTAAAAGTAACAGCTGATAACTGACAGAAGAAAGAATGCAATTACAGAGTCACAAGCTGTGAAAAAATTTGTCAACGCCGACTATATGAAAAATCCGCAATTACTTTTTGGGCAACCCATTAGAATACCCTGTACCACGGTAGTGGTGAAGGGTTTACAAATTTCTCCACATGTGATAAAAATTTAATTTTTCTTTTTCATATGAATTCATGTGTATCGCAAGCTGAAAAGAAGCCTTAGAGTTAAAATAGAAAATCATCTGATGCTGCCATTTAGATGTTCATTTTGTGAGTCCTTGCAAATGAGATGTGAATTTAAGTGTGAGACATTTAATGACATTCACTCAATATAGAAATCGCTTTTGTTTCCACTCCATTCGATGTCTTTCTCTCTGCCCGACCCTGCCCTGGCCAGCCTTGAAAATTGATTAATATTCTGTTGATTTGATTTTCTGTATAATTAACACCTCATTACTTGGCTGACATTGTAAATGTGCTTTTTGTAACTGTAAGTGTGGGGTAGTGTGCGTTAGGATAAGCATAGATGTGTGCAGGATGAGTGTCAATTCTTCTTTTTCTTTTCTTAATGCTCTATCATGACATTTTATTTAAATCACATTATAAAAATTTAAATTAAACTTTTAGGTTTTTTGCTCTCTTTCCGTTCCTTGCCCATCCCCCCCTCGCCCATCTCAGTCTGACAAATCCGGCATGTCAGTTTATTCAAAATCCGGATTTTCCATGGAACAGGATGAGATGAGACGGATGGGTGAGTAAGTGAGTGAGCGAGCGAGTGAATGAATGAGATTGTGGTTGTGCGGATGGTTGGTTGGCATAGAATATTATTTTGGTGGTTTTTTTCAATGTGGTTTCTTCTTCAAAGGAAAAACTCAGCGAACTGAAGTGGAGAATAAACACGCTGACAATTATATTCTCTGCTGGCGCCACCCATCCCGTAGCATGATGATGGTGGCAGCCTCCTCATGTGGAAGGAGGGTGCCTACGAATACATTTTATGTCCTTTGCGATGGTGTTTGCATTGCGACAGGTATGTTGGCTTAGTCAGTGAATACAGTGAGCAAATTGTGAAGGGGCGAGTGAAGGGAAGGGTATTTAAATGTGCAGCTTAGGCCAAATTGTGTATATTTCCCATCAAAATATACATCAGATTTTAGACAATCGCTAGCACACAGCTAGCTTGAATAATTGAGTTGTTATGGAGACAAATTGAAATCGTAATTTTTGATAAATTTTTAAAGACACTGATTTGTTGAATTTTTATTTTCTTATTTTGAGTAATAGGTTAGGTTTAAGTAGCGGTCTGCCATTAGAAGTTTTCGTCCATTGTGATACCAAAGGAACAGAAGAAAGATGGAAGATACCTTCTAGTTCCTATCGTTGAACTATCCAGATCCCTTTAGACAACCCAAAAACTTGCAAATGTTCACATACGTTAAATCGGAAAAGTTCTCAAAGAAATGAGAGACTGAAGTGGAACACCTTGTGACTGCGGGACACACATACATCAGATAGTCTCTTCTTCCCCGACATCCTCATAGCTTCTGCAAAAGTCGTTACTTGCCACCTTTTGCGATCAGACAGTGGCCTGTCATAACGGACACTATGACTGAGGCAACTGTTCCAGTCAGCGACAGCAAAGCGGTAGGCCTCTTTAATTCTAGATTAGGCCACATGGTTTTGGAATGTTAATTTTTGAGAAATATGAAATACTTCTTATTGACGGGAGAAGCGGATGTAATAACAGGACTTTTATCTACAATTTGACCCCAGGTGTCAGTGCCTTCAAAAACCGCCCAAAAAATTATATGTTTTTCAATTGGCACAATATGGGAATTGAATGTAGAATACGAAACTTATATAAAAATATGAGACCCCAGGCCCAGGGGGTCCGCACTAACCCTAAAATCCACCCCAGAATGGGCATATAGGCAAATCGGGACAATATGGGACTCAAACGAAAGCTATTTGAGAATAGAGTACAAAGCAAGTAAGAGCCTCTATTACCAGGAACAGGCAGGCCGATAACCTTTGTATCGGAAGATATAAGTAAAAGAATATGCGACTGGGAAGTGTTGGATGACCACAGCTTCATCTGACCTTGGAGAAAATACTGAAGTAGTGGTCCCTCAGCTAAACAGAAGAAAGGCGGATGGGGATAAATTTCGGAAAAAATTCTGCTCCACAATCCCTTCTAGACCAGAAAAGGAAGTGAAAACAGCGGGGGATATCGACATAGTGGTCAACGGATCTCGAAGGCCCTGAATGACTCGCTTGTGTCAGCATATCCTGGCACTAGGACAAGCCAAGGGGCAAACAGCGACCGCCATATTGGACCCCAGAACTGGTTGGTCTATGGAAGGACTGCAGACAACTCTTCAACAGAGCAAAAGCCACAAGAGCACCACGCGTTTGGGACATCTATAAGGCTGAGCTAAGAAAATATAAGAGAGAACAGAGAAAGGCTCAGAAAAAATCCTAGGTGGAATTCTGTAGCTCCGTGGAGGATACATCTGTCCCCGAGACCTATTACGCTGGGGTATATTCAGAAGTCAGAGAATGTAAGGACAATGTCTAGTAGGGAAACACTAGAGCTACTCGTTGATACACATTTCGGGAAATGTGAGATTTTCGGAGCCGAAAATCCTTTGGGCGATAAGAGGTTTCGACTCCTTTAAGTTACCAGGCCCCGATGATGTATCACCGGTTGAATTACAAACTGTGTCTGATAGACTGGGCCCCATGCTTAGGGAGATATATACCTGTGGGATGAAGGGATACGAAGGTCATTTTCATTCCAAAAGCACGAAAATCCTACCACACGATGGCGAAAGGTTTTCGTCCCATAAGTTTGTCATCCTTTATGCTGAAGACTATTGAGAGGTTGATAGAAACATATCTAAGGGCAAAGATCCCTGGAGATCGCCTGTCGCGGCAGCAGCATGTATATAGTAAAGGCAAATCCACTGAAACAGCCCTTCACGACCTAGTCGGCTACAAAGACTAAGCACAGTTATTGGAAGTAATAGCAAAACACTTCGTGAGAAATTTCTGCCAAATCGAATAAGAATTGCTCCCTCATCGGCTCAAGAAGTCAAAATCCAATATCGGTTTATATGGCAGCTATGTCAAAATTCCAAGTATTTTGGGATACTTTATGGTCGGAATTGTCACTCCGTCGACCACTACTTTCAGCTTCATACGCTCCTCATGCATGTATCTAGTGAACAATGTGGCTGAAGATATGGTGGCAGATATCTTCAGATTTCTTGCAGCGAAATTAGAGGCAAGTTCGGTAATGTCATCAATGGGTGGCGGCCTGATGCCGTGGTCATACAATCGTCCGCATATGATACGATCTCTATGCCGTCTGGAGGGGGTGAAATGGAGGATAGGAAGAGGTTAAACTGTGCCGGAGGCATCAGCCCGCTTTGGTGAACTTCCTGTTTCACACTACGATGTTTTGTTTTCTTATGTCTAAATTTCACAAATGACTGGCGACCACACAGATGATTCGAGACCCAGCGTTTCAGGCCTGGCTGGAGGGGCGTATTGGTGATGTTTGGCATGAGTGACCGTGTTGGCGATGTGTAGTGAGCCTTTGACAGAGGACCGTCTTACCACATGGCCTAGGCTAATTGAAGCCACGGCAAATGATGATGGTGATGGCATGCAGAGCAGTTGTTGTGCTACGCAGTCTTTGAAATCCATGCTAATGCTTGCCGAATGGAAATTCTCCAACGAGGCTCGGGAGGAGTAGTCCCTAAAGCGTCTTGGCCACTGGTGAGAGTAGGGAGATCGGTCTCTACGATTCGCCCTCCCTCGGGTCCTTTCCAGCCTACATAAGCGGGATCACTCTGACTATCTTCTACATATTGGATACTATAGGGGTAGACATTGGGCATTGGATACTATAAGAATGTCAAAAGACAGGTTGAGAACAGTAGTAAGGTACTCGACTACAGGTTGATACCGATTCTTCATCATAAGCGTAGAGATTCCGTCGGGGCCCAACACCTTGAATGATTTGGGCCACTGAAGGCATTCGTGAATTCTTCGGCTCGTAGACATCGGATACGACGAATTGCTCTGCTCCTAGCCCTGTCACTCTCGGGATGCTCAATAAATTAACGGTTGAACAACCTGGCGCACCTCCTCGGATCAGTCACGGTTATGTCGCCAAAAGTGACTGAGGTCCTGTCGTTCCGTCTACCGTCTATCTGTTTGCCTATAGAGAGATACTGGGCAAAGAATTTGAGGGTATATGCGATTCGGCCCGGCCAAACTTGGCACGCTTTTACTTGTTTTGCATTAAATTGCCCATTCCCCGAAAGTTTATGCAGCAATAAAGGTATCCATAACATAAGAATGAATATGAGCATTTATTATACGTGTGCGATTTGAATTCAAACTGAAAAGGATTTTTTATATTCACACATAAATTTGAGTTACTTTTTTTTTTTTGTTAAGCAAGAGCAACATAATTCAAAGTAATGAAATGTTTACATTTACCTTGAAGATGTAGCATAACGCCTGTATAAAATCAGCCCATACTACACCTCAACAGGCATACCTTGGGAAAATCAAATGTTATGCGTTTTAAACAATTTTCTTAAACATTTCACGTTTCTCCCATAAAGAGTTCATTATAAGAAGAGGAACAACTGCTGCTGTTGGCTGCCACGTTACTGTTACAGCATCTTTTGTTTTGTAAATTTCTGAGTTATGATCTTTTTGTTGAACAGGTGTGAAATGAACATATTTATGTATGTGTAATACAAAATTTTACATACATACTTACCTTCACACCTACGATATGCTTATGAATGACAAATCCTTGTTTCTGTGCCAGCGCCTGCAGTACTACTAAAACACACACTCATACACACTGGCATATATCTTTTGTGATTCACATCGGTCTGCCATTAAGAGAAAGGCTTTTCGTTGCCAGTTAGGGGGTAAGACTTCGTACGAAAAATTTATGGCTGTATGAGAAAGAGTAGAGCAGCGTTGCACAGTGGAATAGAATTGAAAAAGAAAAAACTACAATAGTAAAAAATACTCCATTTGAGAATGGATATAGGATAGCTCTTTGAAATGGTTAGAGCTGAGGTGTTATCGAAATCATACGTAAAATTTCAAGGCTCTAGGTAATCCGGGCGCCTCTTGGCAGGGTCAGAAAGTAGGTCATCTCGGCATTTCGAAACACATCTGCTCTAACCATTTCAAAGAGTTGTCTCTATCTGTCCTCAAATGGCATATTCTTTACAAGTTTTTATGCAACAGCACTGTGGTACAGGGTATTAAACTTTGTGCATTTGTTTGCAACGCTTAGAAGGAAAAGAGCTAGACTCATTGATAAGTATACCGATAGGCTAAGAATCACTTCCTGATTTGATTTAGCAAAGCCATGTGGGTTTGTGAATATTTTTATGTTGAAATTTGGTGTTACTAACTGCAACGTTTTTTCCGCGGCGAAATCTATCAGCCTGAACTCATTACTAGACGTAATCTCGTGGAGGCTAAACTTTCCGATTATTGAACCAGAAATATGTTCCTTCCCTATCTTCGCATTAAAATCTTCCAGAAGGATTTCAATATCATGGGCGGGGCAGCGGTCATATTCTCTCTCTAGGCGCTCGTAGAAAATATCCTTGGTCTGCTCGTCTTTGTCTTCCGTCGGGGCATGGGCACAAATAAGGCTAATGTTGAAGAATTTGGCTCTTATGCGGATTGTGGCTAGCCCCTCATCCACCGGAGTAAATCTGGAGACAAGGTGTTTCGTCCGTCCGTCCGCCTGTCTGTCCGTCTATCTGTCCGTCCGTCTGTCCGTCTGTCTGTCCGTCTATCTGTCTGTCTGTCCGTCTGTCTGTCTGTCTGTCCGTCTGTCTGTCCGTCTGTCTGTCCGTCTGTCTGTCCGTGATGCTATTGAAGCCAAGAATGCGACATATAAGCAACCCTGCAATCAGTAGTAGCGCGTCAGATGAAGGAGAGGTATCTGGAGAAAAGGAGAGAGGAGAAACGTCTATTCCGCAGAAAGAAAAAGGAAATGGAAAGACGTGAGTGTGAGCGAATTGAGATGTACAGGAGTCAGAATGAAGGCCGGAAATTTTACCAAAGAGTTGAACATCAAAACTATGGCTTTGGTGCAAGCTTATCCACCTGCAGAGACAAAGAAGGAAATCTGGTAACTGACACAGATAACATGCTGAGGATATGGAAAGAACATTTTACCCAACTGCTAGTGTCCGACGTTGGCGGCGAAGAGGATACTGCAGAACCATTCAATGATGATGGTATAGAATGTTTACCTCCTAGTCAGAATGAGGTCCAGGTAGCAGTGTGACCCGACTAAAGAACAACAAAGCAGCAGGAGCCGACGGGTTGCCCGCTGAACTATTTAAGATGGCCGGAGGCGACACGCTGATAAGGCGTATGCATCAGCTTATCTGTGCAATCTGGCTAGAAGAACGCATACCCGATAATTGGAACCTCAGCATACTATGTCCCGTACACAAGAAAGGAGATAAGACGGAATGTGCCGCCTACAGAGGAATAATTCTCCTCCCCATCGCATACAAGATGCTCTCGAGCGTACTGTGTGAAAGATAAAAACCTAAAGTCAATGAGCTAATAGGATATACCAGATATTCACACTGCGCCAAATCCTGGAGAAAACCCGAGAAGAACAAATAAACACCTACCATCTCTTTGTTGACTACAAAGCCGCCTTCGATACTCCTTAACGTTCAAAGGTATTTCAAGCCATGTCTGAGTTTGGTATCCCTTGCATAGTACGAGTTCCTCAGTAAGAATAGAAAATGATCTCTCTAAACCATTTAATACCAAACGAGGTTTCAGACAAGGATACAGCCTATCGTGTGATCTCTTTAATATCCTGGAGAAGATTATACGAGATGCAGATGTGAATAGATACGGCACACTAATCACAAGGGAACACATGCTCCTCGCCTATGCCGACGACATCGATATCATAGGTCGGTCACCGAAAGTAGTAACTGCAGCCTTTTAAAGAATCGAAAAAGAGTCAGTGAAAATAGGTCTGGCAGTAAATGAAGATAAGACGAAATGGATGGTTTCAACTCCCAAAAAGCCTTGCACAACCGAGCAGTTAAAGAATATGGAGAAAGTTGGTAACCACAACTTTGAGATAGTCAGACACTTTATCTACCTCGACACCGGCGTAACCGATACGAATGACACCAGTTTTGAGATTAAGCGAAGAATAATACTGGCAAACAGATGCTACTTTGGACTAAGTAAGCAGTTTAGAAACAAGGCCACCTCTCGACAGACGAAGATTTCACCATACAAGACACTGATACTACCCGTGCTGTTATATGGTTCGGAAGCATGGGTACTTGTGAAAGCTGATGAGGCAGTGCTTGGAGTGTTTGAGAGAAAGATTCTTCGTAAAATATATGGACCAGTTTGCCTTAATGGAGAATATAGGCGAGGTAGCTGTATGAGCTGTATGACGATGATAGCAAAGTTACACGTATCAAATTACAACGGCTGCGTTGGCTAGGTCATGTTGTCAGGATGAATGAAGAAACTCCAGCAAAGAAGTTTTTTTTAGGCAAACACGGTGGTACACGCAAACCGGGAAGACCAAAAGCCCGATGGAAAGATCAAGTGGTGGTAGACACCTCAAAATTTCGTGTCAGAGATTTTAGAATGAGCGCAGAAGATCAAGACGGTTGGAACGCTATTCTATATTCGGCTAGTGGAAGAAATGTTCTGTCATAGATAATTAAAGTAAAGTATATCTCGTTTTTCTCAAATTGCATATTTGTTTATTACTTTTTCTTTCGACTTAATCCCACTGTGCGTTGTAATAAAAATTGGATATATAAAAAATTGTGTAAAATTATATATGTGTCATCCTTGAACAAATACTTAACCACGCACAGGTGTAATAAATACACCCATAAAGGAAGAAACACGTCCTTACTTACCCTACCAACTCATATGCATGTATGTTCATAGTGGGTACCTGCGTGTATGTTTGCATTCCATTCATATGATTTTATGCGTGTCCTTAGGATTTCTTTAAAAAAAATTTGACTTTTGTTAGCCAAGTTCTCCGTACTCACTGTCATTGCAGTGAATTAGTGTGGGTTATAAAATTTTAAAAACGCTAGTTGCAATGTTTTATGTATCACATAAAAAAATTAATACTTTAAAATTCTTTTTTGAGGAGCCAGATTGAAGTTTCAGATCTTAAGACATCAAACAGATTGTACCGCAAAAAGCAATATAAAGAAAATGTTTAGAACTTTTGTCGTCTGGTATGATGTTTCGATAATGGATAGTTTCGCTGAAAATAAATAGAAAAAAGATTTCAATGATAGTAAAAATTTGACTAAACATCATGGAGATTTGACAAACACCTTTGTAAACATTAATTACATCATAATTCCTAGTAAAGCACACAATGACGCCCAACTACTAGTCCTCGCTGAGGAGGAGAATCACTAGCAATAAATGGACCCTGTAGCAGTAATGAAGTTACCTGCTTACCGACAGAGCGCATTGGGATCTCCCGCAAAATGGGATGACCTGTGACTATATGGCAGATATGTCTATATAAGATCTGATGCAGATCATACCTGGTTCGGATATCTAGCAGAATTCACTGTTCACAATTTCATCCAAATCATGTATAACCCTCTTAATAATTTCGACCAGGTTCGGATATTGGGTGGCCTAAAGAGACTCATTGTTCCAAACGCGAACTTAAAATAAAATCTTCACCGAACTCTCTTCTCAATAAGTCCATTGTTACGCGTGCTGTGTGGCATGTGGCACCGTCTTGTTGAAACCATATGTCATGCAATTCAAGCTCTTGCATTTTGGGCAAAAAAAGTTGAATATCATCTCACGAAAGCGCTCACCATTCACTGTTACGATACGATTCGCATCATCATTGAAGAAGTACGGTCCAATGATGCGACCAGCCCATAAACCGCATCAAACTGTGACTTTTTCTGGATGCATTGGTAGCTCTCCGCATTGTTTGGGTGCCGGGCCATAGCGGAGTAAGGAAGATTGAAAAAGAAACAGTGGGTAAGATGATGAGACGTTGAAGCATTTCCTACATCATTGTCTGATTTTCGCGCCTTACTGATTCCGGCACGGGGGGGACACAGTACCAACTATGAACCGATTTAGAGGCGTGGTATGGAAACAATAAAGGATTTTGTTAGTAGCACGGAGTTCCTGACTTTCTATTTTTCAAGGTTCCTTTTTATACCCTCCACCATAAGATGGGGGGTATACTAATTTCGTCATTCTGTTTGTAACTACTCGAAATATTCGTCTGAGACCCCATAAAGTATATATATTCTTGATCGTCGTGAAATTTTATGTCGATCTAGCCATGTCCGTACGTCTGTCCGTCCGTCCGTCCGTCCGTCCGTCCGTCTGTCTGTCGAAAGCACGCTAACTTCCGAAGGAGTAAAGCTAGCCGCTTGAAATTTTGCACAAATACTTCTTATTAGTGTAGGTCGGTTGGTATTGTAAATGGGCCATATCGGTCCATGTTTTGATATAGCTGCCATATAAACCGATCTTGGGTCTTGACTTCTTGAACCTCTAGAGTGCGCAATTCTTATCCGATTGGCACGAAATTTTGCACGACGTGTTTTGTTATGACATCCAACAACTGTGCCAAGTATGGTTGAAATCGGTTCATAATCTGATATAGCTGCCATATAAACCGATCTTGGGTCTTGACTTCTTGAGCCTCTAGAGTGCGCAATTCTTATCCGATTTGAATGAATTTTGGCACGACGTGTTTTGTTATGATGTCCAACAACTGTGCCAAGTATGGTTCAAATCGGTTCATAATCTGATATAGCTGCCATATAAACCGATCTTGGGTCTTGACTTCTTGAGCCTCTAGAGTGCCCAATTCTTATCCGATTTGAATGAATTTTGGCACGACGTGTTTTGTTATGATATCCAACAACTGTGCTAAATATGGTTCAAATCGGTCCATAATCTGATATAGCTGGCATATAAACCGATCTTGGGTCTTGAATTCTTGAGCCTCTAGAGTGCGCAATTCTTATCCGATTGGAATGAAATCTTGCACGACGTGTTTTGTTATGATATTCAACAACTGTGCCAAGTATGGTCCTAATCGGTCCATAACCTGATATAGCTGCCATATAAACCGATCTTGGGTCTTGACTTCTTAAGCCTCTAAAGTGCGCAATTCTTATCAGATTGGAATGAAATTTTGCACGACATGTTTTTTTTATGATATCCAACAAGTGTGAAAAAATGGTTCAAATCGGCTCATAAACTGATATAGCTGTCATATAAACAGATTTGGGGACTTGACTTCTTGAGCTTCTAGAGGACGCAATTCCTACCTGATTTGGCTGAAATTTTGCATGACTTTTTTATTTTTTATTTTTTCTTTCAACCACTGTGTCAAATAAGGTTTAAATCGGTTCATAACCTGATATAGCTGCCATGTAAACCGATCTGGGATCTTGACTTCTTGAGCCTCTTGAAGTCGCAATTATTATCCGATTTGCCTGAAATTTTGTACGATGGATCCTCTCTTGACCATCAACATACGTGTTGATTATGGTCTAAATCTGTTTATAGCCCCATACAGCTCCCATATAAATCGATCTCTCTATTTTACTTCTTGAGCCCCCAAAGGGCGCAATTCTTACTCGAATTGGCTGACATTTTACACAGGCCTCCAACATATAATTTAATTGTGGTCCAAACCGGACCATATCTTGATATCGCTCTAATAGCAGAGCAAATCTTTTCTTATATCACTTTTTGCCTAAGAAGAGATGTCGGGAAAAGAACTCGACAACTGCGCTCCATGGTGGAGGGTATATAAGATTCGGCCCGGCCGAACTTAGCACGCTTTTACTTGTTAGTATTTAGAGAGAAAAACAAGCCAATTACTGGATTAGGTTTAATTCCATAGTGGCATGGAGTGGATTAATATCCGCACCTTCTTTTAAACCTATGCTTAGATAGCACCACGAAATATGAGTCCATATCCATCATCGAAGGACAGAGGTATATTAATTTTGTCATTCCGTTTGCAACACAGCGAAGCATCAAATGTCGGGCGGTCCCAAAAGTGGCCGACCCCACTTGGACGAAAACACCAACAAATTTGGGAAAAATGTTCTTTATTTCTCAACATATTCTCCTTTATATACTCTTAGCAGCGATTTTCTAAAGTTTCGTTTCCCTGTTTGTATTGTAATAGCTGGCGAAATCTTCAAAATTGTGATCAACCGCAAACAAAGGATAATGGATAAGATTTGCTATGCTATTGGAGCTATATCAGATTATGGACCGATTCGGCCCATTTTTGGTTTGGATGATGGAGACCATAGTTGAAGTCATTGTGCTAAATTCAGGGTAGCCCTATAGGGGATCGAGAAGTAAAATCATAAGGTCGGATATATTGGAGCTATATCAGGGTTGGAACGTCATATTTGGCGCGTAAGGTAAAGGTAGAAGGCTCAAGAAGTATAATCGGGAGATCCGTTTATAAGGGAGCTACATCAGCTTTAAGACCAATTGAGACTTCACTTGGTACAGCTGTTAAATGTCTTAGAAAATATCAAAGTACAAAATTTCAGACGAATAGAATAATAATTGCGCACTATAGAGGCTCAAGCAGTCAAAATTGGAGATCGGTTTACATAGCAGCTATATCAGGTTATGGATCAATTAAAAACATATCTGACACAGTTGTCAGAAGTCAAAACAAAATACCTCATGCAAAATTTTAAAATTGCCGTCCTCTGAGGCTCCAGAAGACAAGATCCGATATCGGTTTATATGGCTGTTATATCAAAACGTAGACCGATATGGTTCATTTTCAATTCAAACTGACTCATTCTAAGAGAAAGTATTTCCTCTACTACGTTCAGTAGTTCGACAACAGTCACGTGTGTAAGACCCGTCAAGGTCTTTAGCGGAGTCCTATTTTGTCGGCAACGGTTCACCTGTCTGTTTGGATTTTTTTAGGTTAGCGGCAATAGACACTTGTCCCAAATTTCGATATCAGATTTATATTTCATTCTTATAGATCTACCATTTGTACTGGTAGTTGTTCTAATTTTGGATATATAGACCAACGTGTCCGTTTGAAGATTGGCTATATTGAACTATATCTAGATATATAATGTAATAAATCGATCTTCCGATTTAAGTTCTTGAACCGATGTTTTAACCGACTTCGCTAAAATTTGCCACAATGAGCTTTGTACCAAATATGGGTCAGGTTAGGCTATAGCTGCCACATATACCGATCTCCCAATTTAGGTTGTTGGGCCCATGTGCCCATTAGCATGCTAAAGTTATAATCCAGAACAAAGAGAATCATACTCATTGTCAGTGTCTTAAATTGCTCACTTGGCAACCTATCGGCTCCTGATGTTTTATTATCCTAGAGTAGGAATAATGCTATGTGAGTGTATTAAATATCAGATAAGTAAAGGGTTTCCCAAGTAAAAACTAACTCCGACCGTTAATTGACAGAGAGTATAGTTGGTAAGAGCGGCAAAACTAAACGAGCCTGTTTATTGACATTGAAGTCAAACTTTTGTGTAACTGAGTGTTTGCTTAATTGTCAACTCGACCACTAAAGGGAGGTATTTCAACATATAAATCGATTCTTTAATGTCAAAAGAGGCCACTGTAGCGCAGAGGTTAGCATGCTGAATTCTTGCGTTCGAATCCTGGCGGGAGCAGCATAAAAAATTTGCAGCAGAGGTTATGTTGTTGCAGTAGCATTGTGTGGTACACTGAGGCGGCAGCCCTTGCCGATGAAGGAATTCATCGGGTCAATCCGATACATACAACCGGCTGCCATGGGATTGATTAGCAGAGATTATGCCCTGCTGATGCTGGCGAAATTTATGCGGTACTTTGCCATGTAAAAACTTCTGCCAAAGTGGTGTCGCACTGCGGCACGTTGTTCGGACTCGGTTATAAGGTGGAGGTGCCTTATCATTAAACTTAAACTTGGATCGGACAGCACTTATTGGTGGGTTTCTTTTTTCTTCGACAAACAGGCTATCGGTTTTCGAGAATAGGAGTTTTTTATTCGTCTATTTTAATAAATAATCTTTTTGATTATACATTCCATTTAAATTTCATTTCATCTTAAGTGTCATTTCAATATTCTTCATAGCTGAGCAAAAGTTTTATGTTTATTTAAATTTAATTTCCTTTTAAAAATTCATCTAAGACACCTCGTTTCATCTTCATTACCATTATTTGCTTTATTGTAGTAATTTATATAACTCGCCTACACATTTAATATTGTGTAATATGCACCACAATAATAATAAATTCAACGCAAAGAAAAATTAAAAATAAAAATATAATTATATTTACACCAAACGATGTATATAACATCAACATTCCCCGCCAGACATGCTTTTGTAGAATTCAAATGAAAATACAAAACAGACGGCAGTGTGGAAGTAATGGCGATAAAACCCAGGTGTTGTATGGCACCTCTTGCGATTTTATTGGGTGTCACTCACCACTTGCTGCACTTAGGAAATCGAATTATTTTGTTCTCCTCTCACCTTCGCCCTTGGAATGTTTTGCCTGTGTAGATAGTAGGTAAGTTAAAATGGATTGTTTTTATATAATTTTTTTGTAATCGGCTGAGTATTTGATTAATTGCCAGCAATTTCTCTGTTTTCTTTGATTGCAGTAGAATTACAACACTCCAAGATATTCGAGGCTTTTAAAAGGGCATTTCCTGTTTTATTACAATTTAAGGAGCTACAGATAGAGATGTCGGTTGGGAGGGTAGGTTTTTTTAAGTAAATACAATTCTGAAGCAAGTTCTGAAAACAAAATGAAATGAAATGAAATGAAATGGAATGAAATGGAATGAAATGGAATGAAATGGAATGAAATGGAATGAAATGGAATGAAATGATATGAAATGAAATGAAATGAAATAATATGATATGAAATGAAATGAAATAAAATAAAATAAAATAAAATAAAATAAAATAAAATAAAATAAAATAAAATAAAATAAAATAAAATAAAATAAAATAAAATAAAATAAAATAAAATAAAATAAAATAAAATAAAATAAAATAAAATAAAATAAAATAAAATAAAATAAAATAAAATAAAATAAAATAAAATAAAATAAAATAAAATAAAATAAAATAAAATAAAATAAGATAAAATAAAATAAAATAAAATAAAATAAAATAAAATAAAATAAAATAAAATAAAATAAAATAAAATAAAATAAAATAAAATAAAATAAAATAACATTAAATGGAATGAAATGATATGAAATGAAATGAAATGAAATGAAATGAAATGATATGATATGAAATGAAATGAAATGAAATGATATGAAATGAAATGAAATGAAATAAAATAAAATGAAATGAAATGAAATGAAATAAAATAAAATAAAATAAAATAAAATAAAATAAAATAAAATAAAATAAAATAAAATAAAATAAAATGAAATAAAATAAAATAAAATAAAATAAAATAAAATAAAATAAAATAAAACAAAGTAAAGTAAAATAAAATAAAATAAAATAAAATAAAATAAAATAAAATAAAATAAAATAAAATAAAATAAAATAAAATAAAATAAAATAAAATAAAATAAAATAAAATAAAATAAAATAAAATAAAATAAAATAAAATAAAATAAAATAAAATAAAATAAAATAAAATAAAATAAAATAAAATAAAATAAAATAAAATAAAATAAAATAAAATAAAATAAAATAAAATAAAATAAAATAAAATAAAATAAAATAAAATAAAATAAAATAAAATAAAATAAAATAAAATAAAATAAAATGAGATGGAATGAAATGAAATGAAATGAATTGAAATGAAATGGAATAAAATAGAATGAAAAATTAAATGAAATGAAATGAAATGACAAGAAATGAAAAGAAAAGAAAAGAAATGAAATGAAAAGAAATGAAGAGAAATGAAATAAAATGAAATGAAATGAAATACGTTTCCGATTTTATATTTTGTACCAAAATATTTCCAAATTTTAAGCAACATTTGAAAGAATGAATTATATTTTTGCCCTAGCTTCCCTAGTCATTACATCTTGAATACTAGAAGGGCTCATGGTGGTGAAGGCTGAGAGTTGAAAGAAGTCGCAATAAAGAAAATTGTTTTACTTTGCCATAAAATTTCAATATAAAGCTGTTGAACGAACAACCGAAAGGATAATCTTACTCAGGCAAAGTATATTTAAGCTTTACGTGCTTCTTCTACTCCCTCCATCCATTGCCTATTTGGCCTTTTTGGTTTTACCTGGCTATTTATCTTTTGCTGGTACAGCACTTTGTGTAATGCCAATGGCTGGTGCTTTCTCCAACTTTTTTATGTTTGGCTTTCATTTCTGTTTTCTTAGCATTACCATCATCGCTCTTACCCCTACTAGAGGATGGGAGCAAGTTGGGTTGGGCCTTAGAGATCTCAGCTTTTGGCTTCTGCCTTCTGCATGTTTGCAGATTTTGTTTGAAAATTTATTTACAAACTTCCTGTGTAAGCTTGTTTTATGGCACATTCCTTGTGAAGTGGCATTGCTTTCTTGTTAGGACGCATAGTTTAGTAGAAAGTATGTTGAAACACTCAACTTTGTGACAAGGGGGCATTATCCTGAAGCCATGCTATGCTACATGCCTGCTTGCAGGTATGTAGGTAGGTGATAAACTTAATAAGGCCGAGACAAATAGTTGACAGAGAATGTTTGTGGCATTTGACCAGCAGAGCTAATAAATGGAAATGAGAGACAAAGTCTTAAAATTTCGTTGATGAAAGTCATGGGAAATATTTTCAGATGGATATTAAATATTTCAATTTGGTGACTTTGTTTATAGCTTCATTTTATGTTTTTTGAAGTATTTTAATACAATCACCATAAGATTAAATTCCTTTTTGAAATATTCAGAAATATTGAAGTACGACTGACTGAATAAATAAAATAAAGTAAAGTAAAATAAAATAAAATAAAATAAAATAAAATAAAATAAAATAAAATAAAATAAAATAAAATAAAATAAAATTAAAATAAAATAAAATAAAATAAAATAAAATAAAATAAAATAAAATAAAATAAAATAAAATAAAATAAAATAAAATAAAATAAAATAAAATAAAATAAAATAAAATAAAATAAAATAAAATAAAATAAAATAAAATAAAATAAAATAAAGTAAAATAAAATAAAATTAGAATTCTGCCCGGCCGTTAAGTTCGGCCAGGCAGAACTTTGAATGCCCACCATATCGAGTATATATGTAAACAGCCTTTCGTCATAATCCTAACACAACTTCACTGTCCCAAATTTCGGCGAAATCGGACAATAAATGCGTCTTTTATGGGCCCAAGACCTTAAATCGAGAGATCGATTTATATGGCAGCAATATTCCGGACCGAGCCTAACACAACTCACTGTCCCAAATTTCAGCAAAAATCGGACAATAAATGCAACTTTTATGAGTCCAAAACTTTAAATCGAGAGATCGGTCGATATGGCAGCTATATCCAAATATGGACCGATGTGGATCATATTGCAGAAATATATCGAAAAGCCCAACACAACTCCCTATCCCAAATTTCGGCGAAATCAGAAAATAAATGCGCCTTTTATGTGCCCAGAACCTTTAATCGAGAGAGCGGTATACATGGCAGCTATATTCAAATCCGAGCCGATCTGGAGCAAATTGCAGAAATATATCGAGGGGCCTAACACAACTCACTGTCCCAAATTTCGGCGAAATTGGAAAATAAATGCGCCTTTTATGGGCCTAAGACCTTAAATCAAGAGATCGGTTTATATGGCAAATCTAACCGATGGACAAAATCTAAACCAATCTGGTCCAAATAGAATAGGGATGTCGAAGAGCCTTAAATAACTCACTGTGGCTTTTATGACCCTAAGACCTTAAATCGAGAGATCGGTTCATATGGCAACTATATCCAAATCTGAACCGATCTGGGCCAAATTTAAGAAGGAAGTCGAAGAGCCTAGGATAATCGGATAATAAAAGTGGCTTTTATGGGCCTAAGAAACTAAATCGTAGGATCGGTCTGTATGGGTGCTATATCACGACATAGTCCCATACAGCCCACCTTCGAATTTAACCTGCTTATGGACAAAACAGGAATCTGTGCAAAGTTTCAGCTCAATATCTCCATTTTTGAAAGACTGTAGCGTGATTTCAACAGACAGACGGACGGACATTGCTAGATGGTCTTAGATTTTTACGACGATCAAGAATATATATACTTTATAGGGTCGGAAATGGATATTTCGTTGTGTTGGAAACGGAATGAAAAAATGAAAATACCCCCATCCTTCTGTGGTGGGTATAAAAAAATTTATAAAATCCAATAAAAATAAATGTAGACCAAGGGTTTGGGGGCCACCCGACCCTAAAAACACCCCCCAAAGCGGAGATATTTACGACCATAGCAATATGGGTCTCAAATGAAAGATCTTTGGGAGTAAAACACGAATCCGATACCAATATTAGGGAAAAAGTGCCTATGGGATCACCCCACCCCTATAACACCACCCATGTATGATGTATTTGCTGACCATTGCGATACGGGGCTCAAAAAAGAGGTATTATGGAGTAGAACACGAATCCGATATACATTTTTAAGGTCGAGTCACTAAGCGGCCGGTCTCTCTCCAAAACACCCACCAAATTGGACATGTTTGCCGACTATGAAAGTATGGGGCTCAAATGAAAGGTGTTTGGGAGTAGACCGCGAATCTGATATCAACATTCGGGACCAAGTGTCTAGGGGACGTCTCTCCCCCATAACAACCCCCAAATAGGACCATGAAAATTTGGGTCTTAAAGGCCCAAACCGAACATATTAACTGACTTTTACATTAAGGGGTTTAAGTGAAAGGTATATGAGATTAGAAAACTAATTTGACATCCAATTTTGAGGCCACTGGCATTATGGGATTCAAATAAATTATATTTAAGAGCAAAGCACGATGCTGATATATTTTCAGGGCTAAGTGCTTGGCGGACCACCCCCGAAACACCCCTAAATCGGAGATATTTACCGACCATGTCAATGTGGGCCTCAAATCAAAGGTATTGGTGAGTACAGTACGTAATTGATTGGGTATCAATTACGAACTCTACTTCATTTGTAGACCAATTTTCTGGAGATCCAAAACACCCCATAAGCAGCAATTATTTACTGACCATCGCAGTATGGGACTCAAATAAAGGTATTTTGGGAGTAGAATAAGAATCTGATATCCAAATGTGGGACCATGTATTTGGGGCACTCCCCCCTGCCCAAAAAAACCCCCAAAGAGTAAAAAATTACCGACCATGGCAATATGTGGCTCAAATGAAAAGTGTTTGAGATCACAAAACGAATTTGATAACCACGATGGGGGACCACCTCACCCCCGCCAACACCCCTGAATCGGTTATATACATTTACCGGTCATGGCATTATGTGGCTCAAATGAAAGGTATTTGGCAGTAGAGCACGAAATTCATACTCACTTTCTGGAGTCCACACCACCCCCTAAGCCCACCGACCATCACTTTGAGGGCCTTACTACTCCCAAAATCACTATTGGAATATCCAGATCAAATAAAGTCTTTTGAAACTTTATGGACATTGTGGAAGTAATCGAGGAAAGCGTTGTACAAAATTTTGGGAAGATTGGAACATATATATGGGAGCTATATCCAAATCTAAACCGATTTCTCTGAAATTCGCCAATATTATTTAAAGTCATAAGGAAATCTTTTCTGTCAAATTGCGAGAGAATCGGTTAACAAATGACTGTTTTATTGCTGTATTACTGCAAATTGGAGGAACATATATATGGGAGCTATATACAAATCTGAACCGATTTTTATGAAATTCCATAGGAATATTGAGTGTCAAGAGAAAATCTATGCTACCAAATTTCAAGAAAATCGGTCAACAAATGACCATTTTATTGGTGTATTACTGCAAATCGGACGAACATATATATGGGAGCTATATCCAAATCTGAACCGATTTCTTTAAAATTAACCAATAATGTCGAGATTCATAAAAAAAACTTTTCTTGCCACGTTTCGAGAGAATCGGTTAACAAATGACTATTTTATTGCTGTATTACTGCAAATCGGACGAACATATATATAGCAGCTATATCAAAATTTTAACCAATTTTTATACCCTCCACCATAGGATGGGGGTATACTAATTTCATCATTCTGTTTGTAACTACTCGAAATATTCGTCTGGGACCCCATAAAGTAGATATATTCTTGATCGTCGTGACATTTTATGTCGATCTAGCCATGTCCGTCCGTCTGTCCGTCCGTCTGTCCGTCCGTCTGTCCGTCCGTCTGTTCGTCTGTCTGTCCGTCCGTCTGTCCGTCCGTCTGTCCGTCCGTCTGTCCGTCCGTCTGTCCGTCCGTCTGTCCGTCCGTCTGTCCGTCCGTCTGTCCGTCCGTCTGTCCGTCCGTCTGTCCGTCCGTCTGTCCGTCCGTCTGTCCGTCCGTCTGTCCGTCCGTCTGTCCGTCCGTCTGTCCGTCCGTCTGTCCGTCCGTCTGTCCTTCCGTCCGTCCGTCTGTCTGTCGAAAGTATGCTAACTTCCGAAGGAGTAAAGCTAGCCGCTTGAAATTTTGCACAAATACTTCTTATTAGTGTAGGTCGGTTGGTATTGTAAATGGGCCATATCGGTCCATGTTTTGATATAGCTGCCATATAAACCGATCTTGGGTCTTGACTTCTTGAGCCTCTAGAGTGCGCAATTCTTATCCGATTGGAATGAAATTTTACTCGACGTGTTTTGTTATGATGTCCAACAACTGTTTCAAGTATGGTTCAAATCGGTTTATAACCTGATATAGCTGTTATATAAACCGATCTTGGGTCTTGATTTCTTGAGCCTCTAGAGTGCGCAATTCTTATCCGATTGGAATGAAAATTTGCACAACGTGTTTTGTTATGATGTCCAACAACTGTGCCAAGTATGGTTCAAATCGGTCCACAACCTGATATAGCTGCCACATAAACCGATCTTGGGTCTTGACTTCTTGAGCCACTAGAGGGCGCAATTTATATTGGATTTGAATGAATTTTGGCACTTAGTATTTTGTTATGACACTTAACAACTGTGCCAAGTATGGTTCAAATCGGTCTATAACCTGATATAGCTGTCAGATAAACAGATATTTGGTCTTGACTTCTTGAGCTTCTATAGGGCACAATTCCTGTCCGATTTGGCTCAAATTTTGCATGACGTATTTTATTCTTACTTTCAACTACTGTGTCAAGTAAGGTTCAAATCGATTCATAACCTGATATAGCTGTCATATAAACGATCTGGGATCTTGACTTCTTGAGCCTGTAGAGGTCGCAATTATTATCCGATTTGCCTGAAATTTTGTACGACGTATTCTCTCATGACCATCAACATACGTGTTTATTATGGTCTGAATCGGTCTATAGCCCGATACAGCTTCCATATAAATCGATCTCTCTATTTTACTTCTTGGGTCCCCAAAGGGCGCAATTTCTATTTGAATTGGCTGACATTTTACACAGGTCTCCTATATATAATTTAATTGTGGTTCAAACCGGACCATATCTTGATATCGCTCTAATACCATAGCAAATCTTTTCTTATATCCTTTTTTTTTGCCTAAGAAGAGATGCCGGGAAAAGAATTCGACACATGCGATCCACGGTGGAGGGTATATAAGATTCAGCCAGGCCGAACTTAGCACGCTTTTACTTGTTTTCAATTTCAATAGACCAAAAAACATGTCCATACCAAATTTGAAGACGATCGGATGAAAATTGCTAACTGTAGTTTGTACACAAATTAACATGGACGGACGGATAGAAGGACAGGCAGACAGACGGACATAGCTAAATCGAATCAGAAAGTGATTCTGAGTCGATCGGTATGCTTATCAATGGGTCTGTCGCTCTTCCTTTTGGGTGTTACAAACAAATACACTAAGTTATAATACCCTGTACCAAAGTAGTGGTGTAGGGTATAAAAATCACCCATTATATGTGTCGCCTATGTCGTGTCTGTTGTCCGTAGTGGGTAAACAGGAGTGGGGGTCTTCCAGTTAGACGTGAAGTGGGGTTAGAGTGGCTGTTGCGTTGAGAAAAGAGAGGCGGTGACGTCACTGGCGGAATTCCCTCAGTCGATGCTGTGTGGACTGTAATAATATGCGATGAACTAGTCTTATTATTCCTCATAGAGCGAGGAATAATAAGTTAGATGACGAGAAGGTAAACCCAACGAAAAAGAGTTAGAGAAAAAAAATAACGCAATGGTAAATTTCGGGTATTGATATAGAGACACTGGTTTTATTATGAGAGAAAGAGTTGAGATGTGTTGCTCACCTTGCTGCGGTTGTAGAAGAAGTGGGCAGTTCATTAGTAAAAGAATTGCAGATGAGCTTAAGTACTAAAAATGGCTTAAGATTAGAAATTCACAATATTTACACTTAGTGCTAATAGATATTTTCTTACGTGCTACAAATTCATTTACAATTCACAATTTGACTTCATATACTTCGACTTATTCTACGATAGATATGTACTTAAATTAAAGGGACAAATTCAAATTTGTCCAGTGGGAATTGCCATGTATCGCAAACGGAATGACAAAATTAGTATACTCTCATCCTATGAAGGCAGGTACAACATCTAATATAACACTTGAGTTGGTGGCTCTAATAAATAATCACCATTTCGAGCTAAACCACCGATTTTCTTCAGAATACTTTGATTGTCTGTTAGTCTGTGGTTTCTTTTGTGGATTTTTGGTGTTTTTGTTGACAAATCGTTCCAAAGTAAATCACAAACATATTTTAAAGTAATGCCGACAAAACCATAATGCTTCCCCAGACGACATTAAAAACCAACATAGACAGCAAAAACAGTAAATTATCAACATCAACAACCCCAACCATAAGAGGTGGTGACACCAGACAATATTTGCTGAAATTTTTAAAGAAAATTTCAATGGCAGTCTTACACGGCCACTTTCTCTCTGCAATAGCAATTATGGTGAACAGGCAACTTTGTTGGTACCATGACAACCAACGGCTTCTGATGTTAAATGCTTTTGTCGCATAATTGATACTCTAGCTGTAAGGGAGGAAGGGTAGGTGAAGGACATAGCTGGGCCTGTCTTACGCTATGGCCTGCCATGGAGTTCATTCGAGTTGTTTTATTGACTTAAGGATATCAACAAGGGCACAATTTTCCCAAAGAACAAGATGAGTGAGAGAGAGAGAGGTGGAGGGGGGTTCACGAAAAATAAACGGCTAACAGCAACACGCAAACGAAAATCAATTTGGCAGCAGAGAATTATTTATTATTAAATATTCGGGCTCGTGTCCAGCAGAGGTGAAAGAAATGAATGAAATGAAGAGGAATGAATACATAATAGCATTAAAACTAAGTTTAGGTTTAATTTAGCGTAAAAATACTAAAAGCTAGACAGACAGACAGACGGAAAAAGAGAGAGGAAAGCTGGATTTTGCCTATAGAATAAAATTCATAAGCGACACATGAAAGGACTGACAGAGAGAGGGAGAGAAGCGGCCAATTTATCTTTCCCCTTAGATTTTTGTATATTAAATTCTAAGCCATAGCAAATTTAAATTGACTGGTATTGCCATTATTTGCTGCATTGTTAGTAGTTTACTATAGTCCAGTGGTTTAATCATTCTGGCTAAATAAGAGTCCTTAAATCTTTTAAATATTAATGAAATACCATGGTGTTGCTTTTGGCAATATTTGTGTGAAAAATTTAATTGAAAATTTTACATTAAATGAGATTTGGTTTAATTAAAATCGAATTATGTCTAAGAGTTTTATGCAACGAGTCAGATTAAATTAAAATATAAGTAAAGTGAAATTAGTTCGGCAAATCAAAGCGGCTTACATACAGCTCTGCAAAATTTACAAGACATAATTTGTAGCCAGGAGATGAAAGGAAATGGCCATGCATCTTCAATTTCCACAGATTGATTTAATAGGTTTCCATTAATAAATTTTAAGTAATTGTTGTGTATGAAATTTATTTGAAATGTTAAAGAGCCAAATTATCACTGATTAATGTTTTGTTCTTCCTTTTCTGCTTACAGGTGAGTGCTGAAAATGGTTACAACCTCCTTGGTATTCGAGGGTAAGGAAATCCATATTTAGGTTCTATTAGGTTGCCCAAAAAGTAATTGCGGATTTTTTAAAAGAAAGTAAATGCAATTTTAATAAAACTTAGAATAAACTTTAATCAAATATACTTTTTTTCTAAAACAAGCTAAAAGTAACAGCTGATAACTGACAGAAGAAAGAATGCAATTACAGAGTCACAAGCTGTGAAAAAATTTGTCAACGCCGACTATATGAAAAATCCGCAATTACTTTTTGGGCAACCCAATATTATTATAACCTTCATCAAAGGTTAGGTTGAAAAGAGGGTGCAGATATTAATCCGCCCCATGCCACTATGGACATACACCCAAGCCAGTAATCGGCTTGTAGTGCGCTCTAAAAATTATAAAGTAACCTCTAACAAGTAAAAGCCTGCTAAGTTCGGCCTGGCCGAATCTTATATACCCTCCACCATGGATCGCCTTTGTCGAGTTCTTTTCCCGGCATCTCTTCTTAGGCAAAACAGGATATAAGGAAAGATTTGCTCTGTTATTAGAGCGATATCAAGATATGGTCCGGTTTAGACCACAATTAAATTATATGTTGGAGACCTGTGTAAAATGTCAGCAAATTCGAATAAGAATTACGCCCTTTGGGGGCTCAAGAAGTAAAATAGAGAGATCGATTTATATGGGAGCTGTATCGGGCTATAGACTGATTCAGATCATAATAAGCACGTATGTTGATGGTCATGAGAGAATCCGTTGTACAAAATTTCAGGCAAATCGGATAATAATTGCGACCTCTAGAGGCTCAAGAAGTCAAGATCCCAGATCTGTTTATATGACAGCTATATCAGGTTATGAACCGGTTTCAACCATACTTGACACAGTTGTTGAATATCATAACAAAACACGTCGTGCAAAATTTCATTCCAATCGGATAAGAATTGCGCACTCTAAAGGCTCAAGAAGTCAAGACCCAAGATGGATTTATATGGCAGCTATATCATGTTATGAACCGATTTGAACCATACTCTGCGCACTTGTTGGATGTCATAACAAAACACGTCGTGCAAAATTTCATTCCAATCGGATAAGAATTGCGCACTCTAGAGGCTCAAGAAGTCAAGACCCAAGATCGGTTTATATGGCAGCTATATCAGGTTATGAACCGATTTGAACCATACTCGGCGCAGTTGTTGGATGTCATAACAAAACACGTCGTGCAAAATTTCATTCCAATCGGATAAGAATTGCGCACTCTAAAGGCTCAAGAAGTCAAGACCCAAGATCGGTTTATATGACAGCTATATCAGGTTATGAACCGATTTGAACCATACTCTGCGCAGTTGTTGGATGTCATAACAAAACACGTCGTGAAAAATTTCATTCCAATCGGATAAGAATTGCGCACTCTAAAGGCTCAAAAAGTCAAGACCCAAGATCGGTTTATATGACAGCTATATCAGGTTATGAACCGATTTGAACCATACTCGGCGCAGTTGTTGGATATCAAAAGAAACCTCGTCGTGCGAAATTTCATTCCAATCGGATAAGAATTGTGCACTCTAAAGGCTCAAGAAGTCAAGACCCAAGATCGGTTTATACGGCAGCTATATCAAAACGTGGACTGATATAGCTGCCATATAAACCGAGCTTGAATCCTGACTTTTCGAGCCACTAGAGGGCGCAATTCTCATCCGGTTTGGCTGAAATTTTGCATGGGGTATTTTGTTATGATTTTCAACAACTGTGCTAAGTATGGTTAAAATCGGTCCATAGCATGATAAAGTTGCCGTATAAACCGATTTTGAATCGTTGCTTTTTGAGCCTCTAGAGGGCGCATTCGCATGCATTATCATCCGATGTAGCTGAAATTTAGCATGACGTGTTTTGTTATGATTTCCAACAACTGTGCCAAATATGTTTCAAATCAGTCCATAACCTAATTTAGCTGCCATATAAAATGGTCTCGGATGTTGACTTTTTGAGCCTCTAGAGGGCGCAATTATTATCCGATATAGCTGACATTTTCTACAACGGCTTCTCCCATGACCTTCAACAAACGTGTCAAGTATGGTCTATGGTCTATAGCCTGATAGAGCTCCTCTATAAACCCAATTGCCTACTTTATTACTTGGGCCCCTAAAGGGGGCAATTCTTATTCGATTTGGCTGAAATGTTACACATTAACACCTACTATGGCCTCCAATATTCAATTCAATTATGGTCTGAATTGGAAAATAACTTTATATAGCTCCAATAGCATAGCAATTCTTTTCTTTTATCCTTTGTTTGCCAAAAAAGAGATATCGGGAAAAGAACTCGACAAATGCGATCCATGGTGGAGGGTATATAAGATTCGGTCTGGACGAACTTAGCACGCTTATACTTGTTTATATTTCCGACCGACTCACCAATGCATCTTTTAATTCCCTCCATCATAGGAAATGGGGGAGCACTAGCATCGTCATTCCGTTGGCGTATTCATAAATTTTTTATTTTGTAGTATTTAGTAACGTTTTGTTTTCGTTAGACGACATTTCTATCAGATGGCCTGAAGTGTTCACCTAATAAATATGTACGCTTTGGAGTATATACAATATTTGCCCGTTTCCCATCCAAACTAACAAAAGAATTTATTGGGTTGCCCAAAAAGTAATTGCGGATTTTTCATATAGTCGGCGTTGACAAATTTGTTCACAGCTTGTGACTCTGTAATTGCATTCTTTCTTCTGTCAGTTATCAGCTGTTACTTTTAGCTTGCTTTAGAAAAAAAGTGTAAAAAAAGTATATTTGATTAAAGTTCATTCTAAGTTTTATTAAATCCGCAATTACTTTTTGGGCAACCCAATATTTTTAATAATTAAACTTGGTTTGCCAACAATGAATGCTACTCTTGTCATTCCAAGCCTCTATGGCACTACACCAATAAAAACGAAATAAATACCAAATAAAATCCTCATGCAATATAAATAAAATGGAATGTTATATGAAATTTTAGCCCCAACGCCATTTCAATCCATACACCCACGCCCATCAAATCGATAAAAAGCCAAAATTCCAAAATTCCAAAAAAAAAAAAAAAAAATTGAAATCAATCAATCACTCAAATCATTCATCACTCATAGTCGTGTATTCAGTTTCACGTTTTCCATGCCAATTGGAAACGTAACGCAATATAGCGATTCAATGCATTTCGATGTTTATTAGCCCACAAAGCAGTCAATTCAGTTGCTGCTGCTACTACTGTTACTACCCCCATTCAAGGTTAAATGTTCACGTTTTGTCACACAAAGTAGGAAATTGGAAATTTTTGTTTACTTGCGCTCGTCGCCGTGGCCCATGAATCATTCGTAACAACACCGTGAGGGTCATGAAATCAATCCGAATGTTAGGCGGTTTTGTTATTTTTATTTTTGCAAATACTCGAGGATATTTTTCAAATTTTCCCCAAAAAAAAAAAAAATAGGCAAGAAAACGGAAAGGAACACGCGCGGTCATTGGCCCTACATGGAGGAGAGGGTGTGCGACAATTGCATGAAACGTGACTGAAATAACTCACTCATGAAAGACGAATAAGGAAGTAAAATGCCATTTTCGGAAAATTTGAATAATGAACAATGTTTTTGTGTAATATAAATAGAATTATTTTTAATTGAAGTTGGAAGTGTGAGGAAAACGATAAAAATAATTAGTAAGGGCGTAAAATTGAGGCGAAAGGACTATTAAGGACGAACCAACATAACACATGGCGTGAGATAAGTTAATATGCACTGTACATCCGATAAATGTCCTTTAATAGACACATTTCATGTATCGGATGTATTTTTGGATGTGTGGTTTCAAAGAAGAAATAAAACTCCTATAAGTAAAGTTTATGACTAAAAAATTTACGTTACCTAAAAGATAATGGTTTAACATTAGGATTTTAAAATTATTTCGCACAAGTCAAGAGGTCAATTGTTAGAGATATTGCTTGACAACACTATCTCCACAGCCTTGACAAACGGCAAGACTCTTGCCTGGAAGATGCTGAAGTGAAGAGAAGAGAGATATCAAGTTGTAGTTCTACGCAATGAATTCCGCATTCGGTTCCACTATTTATCATCAATCCATTTGCAAAAATCTCCAAACTTTATCTGCTCTTTCCGCCACTTTGCCAAAATAGTAGCCTACTGACCACTAAATGTAGCCTACTGACCACACTGTCCTCACTCGTTCCTTAGGTAGTCAGCCTTCCGGTAGACTATAACATCGTCAAGTAAACAGGCTTAGACCGCGTGTCATGCATTGGCTATATACTGCAATTGAGACCTCTAATGCTATATGGTGTTGTGGTCTGGTGGACGGGCCTTCAAAAGTCCACCTACTGCTCAATACTTAACCGGACCCAAAGGATGGCTTGTTTGTGTATCACAGCCGCACTGAGAACGACACCAGCTGATGCACTGAATTTAATGCTACATCTTATGCCTCTGGACATTGTGGTTACCCAAATTGCAGCGACCTTTGCCGTGAGGTTAAGGGAGCTTTCTCATGTGGCGGCTACAGACACTGTATCATCCTTAATGCAACATCCCATGTTCCAGGCGGTGTGGATTATACCCTACCTGAGCCGCTTTTTGATAAAATGTACTGTACCATTATTCCTGATGGAACCGATTGGAACTGTGATATCCCTGGTAACAGAAGTTACATAGACTTCTACACGGATGGTTTCAAACTAGACGACTAGGTGGGCTTTGGGGTGTACTCTAAAGATCTAGAAGTGATCATATCGAAAAAGTTATCCGACCAGTGCAGTGTGTATTAAGCGGAGATCCTTGCAATGATGGAAGCAGCAGAATGGCTAAGATGTAATGTCATTGCAACGATTGGCATAAAAATCTTCTCAGGCAGCCAGGCATTCTTTTAATACCTAAAGAATGTATATCTGAAAACAAAAAATGCCTTCAACTATCGCAGATCTCCCAACGAGATGGCTGAACAGTTCAAAAATCACCTGCTCTGGGTGCCGGGCCACAGGGATATCCCAGGGAATTGTAAAGCGGACGAGCATGCGAGACTAGCAACTACCCTACTCATTCCAAGGATACTGGAATCTGTGGGTACCAGGCCCAGGACCAGGCCTGGTGGGCAACGAATGATAGATGGTCACAAAGAGGGCGCTGTGGGCATTCCAAAACTACGTCATGACAGGTCACTGTCTAATCGGAAAACGTGCTGGCAGACTCAAGGTTGCCAGCAACGAGTATTGCAGAAGCTGTGAGGACATCGAAGGAGACGGAACATTTCAATTTTAGATTTTTTCTCTTTTTTAAGGCATTAATATTTTCCATTATCAACCAACATTTTTTTCGACTAACTTTTTTAGTTTTTAAAGAAAGTTTGCAAGTTTTGAAGCGTTTGCGTATGCGTTTTAGCAGGAAAAGAAAATACATGTCAAATTTTTGCCAATGGCGTAATCAGATTTGCAATTGGTAAAGAAATAGGTCCACAATTTCTAAAATGCAGACGACAGCTTGACTGACATCTCAAAAAAAAAAAAAAAAATGGTTTAACCCCAATATCTCCTAAACCGTTATAGATATTCCAGGCATGTTGGCTGTTGTATTAAATTTCTGCCAAAACGGATGAGAATTGCGCCCTCTAGAGGCTCAAGAAATCAAGATCCCAGATCGGTTTATATTGCAGCCATATTAGGTTATGTATCGATTTGCGCCATTCTAAGCACAGTGGTTGGAAGTCATAACAAAACACCTCATGCAAAATTTCAGCCAAATCGGATGAGAATTGCGCCCTCTATTGGCTCAAGAAGTCAAGATCCAAGATTGGTTTATATGGCAGCTATATCAGATTATGAACCGGTTTGAACTATACTTAGCACACTTTTTGGAAGTGATACCAAAACTCTACGTCCAAAATTATAGTCAAATCGGATAAGAATTGTGCCCTCTATTGGCTCAAGAAGATAAGATCCGGTTTATATGGCAGCTACATCAGGTTATGAACCGATGTCAACCATACTTAGCTCAGTTGGTGGAAGTGATACCAGCACACCACGTGCAAAATTGCAGTCAAATTGGACGAGAATTGCGCCCTCTAGAGGCTTGAGAGGTCAAGATCCAAGATCGGTTTATATGGCAGCTATAGCAAAACATGGACCGATATAGCCCATTTACAGTCCCAATCGATCTAACCATGTCCGTCCATCTGTCTGTCAAAAGCGCATTAACTTTTGAAGGAGTTATTAGTGTGATTCGGTTGGGATTGTAAATGGTCCATATTGGTCCGATTTTTTATCTTGATTTCTTTAGCCGCTAGAGGGCGCCATTATTACCCAATTAACCTGAAATTTTGCATGAAGTGTGTTGTTATAACTTCCAGCAACTGTGCCAAGTATTGTGTAAATCGGCTCATAATCTGATATTGCTCCCGTATAAACCATCTCCCAATTAAATTTTTTGAGCCTGTAGAGGGCTCAATTCTCATCCGATTTTGAGAGTCTGAGAGTTTGCACAATGACTTCCACTTTGGTCTCCAACAGCCAAACCAATTATGGCCCTAATCGGGATATAACTAAGAGCTCCAATAGCAATTCTTATCCATTAACATTTGTTTCCCTATAAAGAGATATCGGGCAGAGAATTTGAGAAATGCGATCTATGGTGGAGGGTATAAAAGTTTCGTCCCGGCCGATGAAGCACAAGTTTTCTTGTTTAAATAGTGATTTACCTAGAGAAGCTTAAAGCAATCATTATTTTTATATATTTATTTTTTTTAAGTGTACTGTCTCCTTTACTTGGAAATATTGCCATTAACTATGTATTATTGTCTCTTAAAGATAAAGGTCTAAAAGTGGTCGAGCATGCCGATGGCGTGGTCATTGCGGTTAGGGGGAAGGTTTCCCAACACTTTTTGAGATATACTTTAGGAAGCTCTGAAAGCTACAGTGACAGCTACCGAAAGTTTTCTATAGCCAGAGGATTGTAAAGGGTGATTTTTTTGAGGTTAGGATTTTCATGCATTAGTATTTGACAGATCACGTGGGATTTCAGACATGGTGTCAAAGAGAAAGATGCTCAGTATGCTTTGACATTTCATCATGAATAGACTTACTAACGAGGAACGCTTGCAAATCATTGAATTTTATTACCAAAATCAGTGTTCGGTTCGAAATGTGTTTCGCGCTTTACGTCCGATTTATGGTCTACATAATCGACCAAGTGAGCAAACAATTAATGCGATTGTGACCAAGTTTCGCACTCAGTTTACTTTATTGGACATTAAACCAACCACATGAATGCGTACAGTGCGTACAGAAGAGAATATTGCGTCTGTTTCTGAGAGTGTTGCTGAAGACCGTGAAATGTCGATTCGTCGCCGTTCGCAGCAATTGGGTTTGTGTTATTCGACCACATGGAAGATTTTACGCAAAGATCTTGGTGTAAAACCGTATAAAATACAGCTCGTGCAAGAACTGAAGCCGAACGATCTGCCACAACGTCGAATTTTCAGTAAATGGGCCCTAGAAAAGTTGGCAGAAAATCCGCTTTTTTATCGACAAATTTTGTTCAGCGATGAGGCTCATTTCTGGTTGAATGGCTACGTAAATAAGCAAAATTGCCGCATTTGGAGTGAAGAGCAACCAGAAGCCGTTCAAGAACTGCCCATGCATCCCGAAAAATGCACTGTTTGGTGTGGTTTGTACGCTGCTGGAATCATTGGACCGTATTTTTTCAAAGATGCTGTTGGACGCAACTTTACGGTGAATGGCGATCGCTATCGTTCGATGCTAACAAACTTTTTGTTGCCAAAAATGGAAGAACTGAACTTGGTTGACATGTGGTTTCAACAAGATGGCGCTACATGCCACACAGCTCGCGATTCTATGGCCATTTTGAGGGAAAACTTCGGAGAACAATTCATCTCAAGAAATGGACCGGTAAGTTGGCCACCAAGATCATGCGATTTGACGCCTTTAGACTATTTTTTGTGGGGCTACGTCAAGTCTAAAGTCTACAGAAATAAGCCAGCAACTATTCCAGCTTTGGAAGACAACATTTCCGAAGAAATTCGGGCTATTCCGGCCGAAATGCTCGAAAAAGTTGCCCAAAATTGGACTTTCCGAATGGACCACCTAAGACGCAGCCGCGGTCAACATTTAAATGAAATTATCTTCAAAAAGTAAATGTCATGGACCAATCTAACGTTTCAAATAAAGAACCGATGAGATTTTGCAAATTTTATGCGTTTTTTTTAAAAAAAAAGTTATCAAGCTCTTAACAAATCACTCTTTATAAAGTTGTGCCTTGTCTCGGCCCGGTACCTTGAGCAGGGGAACTTTGAACTGTTCAGTTCATCTCATTGACAAATCAGCTGCAGTCGAGTGCTGTTTTTGAGAAATACGATTTCCAGGAATTTTATGGCCGCCTGGCTGTCTGAGAATATATTTATTCCAGCCATCGTTATGGTGTTATAACTTAGTTATTCCAGCATTTTTTTAATTGGAAGAATCTCCGCTTGATACTCGCTACAGAGGTCGGGTAGTCTTCTTGATATAACCAGTCCTTGTTCTACAGAGTACAACCCAAAGCCGAACTAATCGTATAGAATTTTATATAACTTATATTACCAGGGATTTCGTATTTCCAATCCACGTCCGTAGTCCCCATACAACCCAAGAGAAAGTTCCCTTAGCCTCACAACAGTGGTCGCAGTAAATGGTGCAGCCGCAATGTCCAGAGGCATTAGAGGTAGCAATAAATTCAGTGATTCAAATGGCGTAGTTCTCGGTGCGGCTGTGACGCACACACAAACTATCCTTTGGATACGGCTGAGTATTGAACACTAGGTGGACTTTTGAAACGCCGTCCACACACTAGAGCTGGCAAAATATCGATGGCACTATCGATATATAATTTTTTTGACTGAATATCGATTGATATTTTTCCGATAAATACTATCGGAAAATTCAATGTTTTTGCAAAATTAAACAAAAATACACTATGCGGCACTAAATGAATCTTTTAAAATCCATTGCGCCTATAGAGGGCGCAATTTTCATCCGATTTGGTTAACATTTTGTACAATGATTTCTCTCAGGTCTTCCAACTGGTTTTATTAATCTTGGTTTTATGTGGCCTATGAATTGATATTGCTTCTATATAAATCGATCTCCTGATTTTTATACCCTCCACTATACTAATTTCGTCATTCTGTTTGTAACTACTCGAAATATTCGTCAAAGACCCCATAAAGTATATATATTCTTGATCGTCGTAACATTTTAAGTCGAACTAGCCATGTCTGTCCGTCTGTCCGTCCGACCATCCGTGTGTCCGTCCGTCTGTCTGTCGAAAGCACGCTAACTTTCGAAGGAGTAAAGCTAGCCGCTTGAAATTTTGCACAAATACTTTTTATTAGTGTTGGTCGGTTGGGATAGTAAATGGGCCATATCGGTCCATGTTTTGATATAGCTGCCATATAAACCGATCTTGGGTCTTAACTTCTCGAGCCTCTAAAGTGCGCAATTCTTATCCGATTGGAATGAAATTTTGCACGACGTGTTTTGTTATGATATCCAGTAACTGTGCCAAGTATGGTCCAAATTGGTTCATAACCTGATATAGCTGTCATATAAACCGATCTGGGGTCTTGACTTCTTGAGCCTCTATAATACGCAATTCTTTTCCGATTGGAATGAAATTTAGCACGTAGTATTTTGCTATGATATCCAACAACTGTGCCAAGTATGGTTTAAATCGGTCCATAACCTGATATAGCTGTCATGTAAACCGATCTTGGGTCTTAGCTTCTTGAGCCTCTAGAGGGCGCAAATCTTCTCCGATTGGAATGAAATTTTGCACGACGTGCTTTGTTATGATATCCAACAACTGTGCCAAGTATGATTCAAATCGGTTCATAACCTGATATAGCTGTCATATAAACAGATCTTGGGACTTGACTTCTTGAGCCTCTAGAGTGCGCAATTCTTATCCGATTTTGCACAACGTGTTTTGTTATGATATCCAACAACTGTGCCAAATATGGTTCAAATCGGTTCTTAACCTGATATAGCTGCCATATAAACCGATCTTGGGTCTTGACTTCTTGAGCCTCTAGAGTGCGCAATTCTTATCCAATTGGAATGAAATTTTGCACGACGTGTTTTGTTATGATATCCAACAACTGTGCCAAGTATGATTCAAATCGGTTCATAACCTGATATAGCTGTCATATAAACCGATCTGGGGTCTTGACTTCTTGAGCCTCTAGAGGGCGCAATTCTTATCCAATTGGAATGAAATTTTGCACGACGTGTTTTGTTATGACATCCAACAACTGCGCCGAGTATGGTTCAAATCGCTTCATAACCTGATATAGCTGTCATATAAACCGATCTTGGGTCTTGACTTCTTGGGCCTCTAGAGTGCGCAATTCTTATCCGATTGGAATGAAATTTTGCACGACGTGTTTTGTTATGACATCCAACAACTGCGCAGAGTATGGTTCAAATCGGTTCATAACCTGATATAGCTGCCATATAAATCGATCTTGGGTCTTGACTTCTTGAGCCTCTAGAGTGCGCAATTCGTATCCGATTGGAATGAAATTTTGCACGACGTGGTTTCTTATGATATCCAACAACTGTGCCAAGTATGGTTCATATCGGTTCATAACCTGATATAGCTGCCATATAAACCGATCTTGGGTCTTGACTTCTTGGGCCTCTAGAGTGCGCAATTATTTTCCGATTTGCCTGAAATTTTGTGCGACGGATTATCTCATGACCATTAACATACATTTTTATTATAGTCTGAATCGGTCTATAGCCCGATACAGCTCCCATATAAATCGATCTATCTATTTTACTTCTTTAGCCCCCAAAGGGCGCAATTCTTATTCGAATTGGCTGACATTTTACACTGGTCTCCAACATATATTTAATTGTGGTCCAAAACGGACCATAGCTTGATATCGCTCTAATAGCAGAGTAAATCTTTTCTTATATGTTTTTTTTTGCCTAAGAAGAAATGTCGGGAAAAGAACTTGACAAATGCGATCCATGGTGGAGGGTATATAAGATTCGGCCCGGCCGAACTTAGCACGCTTTTACTTGTTATATATTGCAGATTTTTTAAAAGAAAGTAAATGCATTTTTAATAAAACTTAGAATGAACTTTAATCAAATATACTTTTTTTACAAGCTAAAAGTAACAGCTGATAACTGACAGAAGAAAGAATGCAATTACAGAGTCACAAGTTGTGAAAAAATTTGTCAACGCCGACTATATGAAAAATCCGCAATTACTTTTTGGCAACCCAATATAAGATTTTCACATACATTAAAAAATTTGCCATTTGACAACAGATAGGGGTTTCTTTAAAATTTGAAATGGTTAAAGCTGAGGAATTATCGAAACCATGCGCAAAATTTCCCGGACCCCCTAGGTCAACAGACCCCCTAAGTCAGCAGACCCCTAAATTTGGGCAGCTCGATATTTCGAAAAATTGTTCGGTAGCCCACTTCGCTATCGCTTTAAGAGCTTCCTGAAGTATATCTCACTTTCCTTTGGTATTACAATGGCCAAAAACGTCTAAGTGAGTTTACTGGCAGACTGCCACATAAGCTTGTATTTCCTTTTTGCTCAAAACAAAATCTTGAACTCTTTGAACGTATCAAAGCCTCTGTTTGCTTGGTATTCCATTCCATGCATTCATTTGTCTTCCGGTAAATCAAGTCTTTTGCTACTGAATGGAGAATTTGTTTTTCCCATAGCTTTTTGTTTTTCTTAGCCATCGCCTCCTTGTCCAACACAAAAAAACAAAAATAAAGCAATCGTTTATTTCATTATTTAATAATGTTGTGTAAATTTTTAATATTTGACTATTAAATATTAAATCAATTTTATTGTGATGATGATGATGGTGATGGTAATGTCTCACAACAACTTGGGCTCAACATCACTGCACACACACTATAAGTAGTCCTCAAGGATTCTGGGAAATGTATTCACCGACAGCTTAACTTTGTTCTACGTGTTCGGTGCTCGTACTTGGGCAAATACGTTGTCGTTAAAGATAAAACGCTTCTTGGTAAGTTGTCTTAACAAGAAATGGAATGAGAGATATGAAGTGGGGGCGGGAAGAGCAAGCAACCTTAATTGCATGTATTTTTAAGTGAATATATTTATTTCCCTCTGCGGCAATAATGGCCAGGTATGAAATGCTATGGTGCAGAGAGAAAAGTGAGAACATGGGAGTAAATTTCTGTTGAGTAATGCCAAATAAATCGTCGTAAAAACAGTAAATGTACGCTGAGCAATTACAACTGAAAGCCTTTTGTTAAAGCAAGACAAAAAGGAAATTTGTAAAAGAGTTTCTTGGAATGTAATGCGGTAACAACACTCAAGAAAAATGGTATAATGAAAGGTATATTAAAAACTTCTTGGTTGTTTTTAAGGACATTTCAAGGCAAGTGAGAGCAATCTTTGCATTGCGTTATGAACAGGGTAATGACCAAAATGGCATTGTGTTTGCAATTTAAGCTCTTCTACTACAAAGTGTTCAACACTTTGTAGTAAAAGAGCAAAATGAGTGATCAAAGAACCGTCAAAGGAAATTATTTTTACGAAAAGTAAAAATAATAAGGGTTCTAAGAAACATTTTGAAACATTCTAGACTGATGCAAGCTGGAGTATAACTAACAAGTTGGTTACTTTGAACAAAGAAATTCCAAAAAATGCTTTTAAAAGAAATTTTAAGGAATTTCGGTCCAGGGATTTTCTTTCATTTTGAATTGTTTCTACTTCTAGTAGAAACAAGTGCTCTGCGGGGCAGAATCATGAGAATACACCACTATAGATCCTGATATGGTGAACTAACGTCATAAATGTTAGTTCATCTAGCCCTTAATCTGTGTCGATATTCACCAAAATGCATAGCATTGCATTGGTCCATAGACTAAAAAAATTGCCATGTGCGCCTCGATTACAAAAAACAAGTAAAAACGTATTTGGATACTCACCATCATCGATTTATTCATCATCCGTTTCCATTACAACTCCACTACCATATCCATTGTTTATCATATAAAGGCTGGTCTAGAGCATACTTGATTCAGGTGCCCATAAATTTTACTGTTTTAAGCGAAATCGGCCAATAAATCCGCTTTTTATGGGATTAAGAGCCTAAATTGGAAGATCGGTATATGGCAGATGTATCCAAGTATGATCCCCTAGACGTCGAGAGGCTAAACAAGTAAGAGCGTGCTAAGTGCGGCCAGGCCGAATCTTATATACCCTCCACCATGGATCGCATTTGTCGAGTTCTTTGCGTGGTAACTCTTTTTTAGGCAAACAACGAATAATGGATAAGAATTGTTAGGCTATTGGAGATATATCAAGTTATAGTCCGAGTGAATTGAATGTTGAAGACCATGGAAGAAGTCATTGGGTTATATTTCAGTCCTTTCGGTTATGAATGGCGCCATGTAGGGGCTTAGGAAGCATAATCGCGAGATCGGTTTATGTGGGAGCTGTATGAGGCCAGAGATCGATTAACACCAAATTGGACACATATGTTAAAGGTCATGGGAGAAGCCGTTGTGCAAAATTTCAGCAAAATCGGATAGGAATTACGCCCTCTAGAAGCTTAAGAAATCAATATCCCAGATCGGTTTATATGGTAGGTGTATTAGGTTATGAACCGATTTGACTCATATTTATCGCAGTTGTTGGAAGTGATAACAAAATATTTGATGCTAAATTTCAACCAAATCGGATAAGAATTGCGCCCTCTAGTGGCTCAAGAAGTCAAGATCCAAAATCGGTTTATCTGGCAGCTATACAAGGTTATGATCCGATTAGAACCATACTTACCACAGTTATTGGAAGTGATACCAAAACATCCCTTGCCAAATTTCAGCCAAATCGGATAAGAATTGCGCCCTCTAGTGGCTCAAGAAGTCAAGATCCAAAATCGGTTTATATGGCAGCTATACCAGGTTATGAACCGATTTTAACCATACTTAGCACAGTTACTGGAAGGGATACTGAGACAAAACGTGCAAAATTTTAGCCAAATCGGATAAGAATTGAGGCCTCTATTGGCTCAAGAAATCAAGATCCAAGATCGGTATATATGGCAGCTAAATCATGTTCTGAACCGATTTTTACCATACTTATCACAGTTATTGGAAGTCATAACAAAACACCTCATGCAAAATTTCAGCCAAATCGGATAAGAATTGCGCTATCTATAGGCTCAAGCAGTCAAGATCCAAGATCGGTATATATGGCAGCTATATCAGATTATTAACCGATTTGAGCTATACTTAGCGCAGTTATTGGAAATGATACCAAAACACAACGTGCCAAATTTCAGCCAAATTGGATAACAATTGCGCCCTCTATTGGCTCAAGAAATCATGATCCAAGATCGGTATGTATGATAGCTATATCAGGTTATGGACCAATTTAAACCATACTTGGCACAGTTGTTAAAAAACATACCAAAACACTTCGTGCAAAATTTTAGCCAAATTGGATACAAATTGCGCCATATAACGGCTAAAGAAGTCAAGACCCAAGATCGGCAGCTATATCAGGTTATGAACCGATTTAAACCATGCATTGCACAGTTGTTGAAAGTGATACCAAAACATAAAGTGCCAAATTTCAGCCAAATCGAATAGGAACTGCGCCCCCTAGATGCTCAAGAAGTCAAGACCCAAGGTCGGTTTATATGGCATATATATCAGGTTATGAACCGATTTGAACCAAACTTTGCACAGTATATATGGTAGCTATATCGCGTTATGGATCGATTTCAACCATACTTGGCACAGTTGTTGAAAGTCATAACAAAACACCACTTGCAAAATTTCAGGCAAATAAAATAAGAATTGCGCCCCCTAGATGCTCAAGTAGTCAAGACCCAAGATCGGTTTATATGGCAGCTTTATCAAAATATGGACGGATTTGGCCCACTTACAATCCCAACCGACCTACACTATTTTTCTCGCATTGTGGATAACACCACACTGACCTCTCCCCAGGCCCTTGGTGTGTAGGATCATGCCAGGATTACAAAAAAATTAGTTCCAACCATTGTAGAGTGACCCCAAGCGGTTCCTGCAGTAGTGTCGGGATGGTAAATGTGAATCCGCCATACTACCTTCCCCCCATTGTTGTTGCATGTTGTACCCTGACAAATACCCAGGATGCCCCCCGGATGTTGTGCATCCAGAGGGATTTGGTTGTTATTAAGGCAGGTCTGGCCGGGTAGAAAAACACGCGACGTGTATAATGCGATCCAAGTTCATACTCAGGACACACATCCATCGAGTTAGCTTCAATCCTAATTGAGAGAGAAATGGTAAGAACTAAGAGAAGACCTCAGCCGAGACCCCTGAGAATTTGAATGGAATGAAAACCCGAAATATGGAGATGGATGACAAAACAATGCGGAATATGTAACCACCCTATTCCCTGAACACGATCCAAGGCCAAAAATTGGGGTGGACACATACACTCCCCCATTCAAACTTGGAGAAATCCAACTCGCTGCTCATAACCTTCAAAGTGGAAAGGCGACCGTCCCCGACTGAGTTCCAATACAAGTCATGAAGGTAATCGCAGAGAAACAACCAGAAATTCTTCTGAACATCTTTAATATATGTCTGTCAGAGGGAATATTCCCAGATGCATGGAAACAACAAAGGCTGGTTTTGATCGGCAAGGGAAAAGGTGATCCAGAACCGCCACCGTCTCACAAGCCACTGTGTGTGATGGACACAGCGGGCAAGCTGTTGGAGAGTTTTTTGAAACCTAGGCAATCGCATCAGGTGGAGGACTGTCGAGATGGAAATATGGCTTCCGCCCAGGGAAGTCGACCATAGCGGCCCTAAGGCCGTCGTTGAGGTTGTGATAGCAAACCAACGGCTGAACCCTTGTAGCAGACTCATTGTTCTGTTGGCAACGCTAAACGAGGGTAAGAGGGGGTATGAAGTAACGTCGGGCGCTGCACAAGTTTCCGTACTTGGGTCCGACCTCTGGAACGTCAGGTACGTAAACACATTTCAGCTTGGACATTGCCGTTGTCATCACAGCAAGAAATACGGACGAGGCACAGCGAAGACTACAGCAGGTCATGATCAGAACTTGACATTGGTTAGAATCCCGCGAGCTATAGCTGGCAATGCAAAACACTAAGCTTTATCTGCTCACGAGGAAACACATCTCCGCAGAGATATACATACGGATCGAGGGGGTCGTCTTACTCAGTAGATGGCAAGTGAAATACCTAGGGGTACGGCTTGACATTGAATTGATGTTTACAGCCCAGACGCAGTACTCGGCAACAAATACGGCGAAGATAACGGCCCAAGTAGGCCGAATAATGGTGAGCATCGGAGGACCTCTACGAGGCAGACGCAAGCTAATGACGGAGGCCTACAGTAGTATTCTTTTATATAGAAGCGAGATTTGGGGTAAGTCCCTTCAGACCAAATGCAGGGCTAAGGTGCTGCTTTCGGTACTGAAGACGGCTGTTCTATGAGTTGCGTCATCTTACCGAACAGTGTCTGAACCCGCAGTTCTCGTCATTGCCGGTATGATGCCAATAGACTAACATGCCCTAGATCGGTTGAAAGCATATGTTCCAAACTGAACCCCCAACACTAATCCATATTGGAAGATATTCGACAAGACACGCTGAGCATTTGGCAGTCAAGAAAGACGCGTGAGGCAGATGGACCCTTAAGCTAGTCCCCGATATACGACAATGGATCGGTATAAAGAAAGGCGACGTAAACTTCTATATAACGCAGGCAATATCAGGATACGGATATTTCCGCAAGTTCCTCCACAGAATTCTGCATCTACGAAGAAGAAGAGGTGGTGGATGATACAGAACACACGGCCTTCCACTTTCACCGCTGGCGCGACAGCCGGGAGCTACTAGAAGAGCAGCTCGGTGAAATAAGAGCGGAAAACCTAACAATGAGAGGATAGCTGGAGATCTGTGTCAACTTTTGTCGAATAGAGAAGAGACCCTGAAGCGACATCAATGATATAGCAACTGCTATATGGAGAGGGCACCTAGACGTATGGCGTAAGTTCCACAAGGGGAACCGCTGAAATTAATGCAAAAGCGGTGTCGAGGTGGTTTACATATAAAAGAAAAGGTAGAGACGGAACCCGACATACGGCGGAAGGCGACGGCCATTGTTAGATGCGTAATGCATTTTTCCACCTTATGCCAAAAAAAGGATATTGGTAGGTGTATGAGTATCTGACGGTCGAAACACGTCATACCATTAAACAAAATTTCGGTCTTCCGCTGTCACCGCTAGTGCGGCAAGAAGAACAGATCGGTGTAATAAGAACAGACAACCTAACTACGAAGATGTGCAGCATAGATGATAGCTGGAGTGCTGTAACAACTTTTGTTAAAGAGATACTCAGGTCAAAGAAAAAATACCTTAACGCGACTTCAATGATATATCAGCTGCTATGTGGAGGAGGCACCTGGGCGTATGGCGTAAATGCCACTAGGGGATCCACCTCCTAGTGGATCCCCTAGTGGCATACCTCTCGGCACCGCGAGAGCGGTGCCGAGATGGTATAAATATTCCGCGAGAAAAGGTGAATTTTTAGCAGGTGAACACCGAGACCGTCATACGACGACAGGCGTCGCACAGTGGGAGAAAATCCAACAAAACTAGTAAAATATATGCCGTGTGAGAACGGGTAGAAATATCTCTTTTGGGGATTTTTGCAACAAAAATTTCGGGCAGCAATTATTATTGGTTTTTTAAAAACACTTGCAAATTTCAAAGAGAATTACTAAGATATCTCGATTTGTTTTTTTCGTAAAGCACTATTCAGCAAAAAAAAAAAAATTAAATCGGACTACAAATAAAGATTTAACGGGTCTGAACAATTTTTCGAAATGCCGAGGGGACCAACTTTAGGGACCTGCCAACAAGCACCAGGCCGACCTAGGGTCTTAAAATTCTGCACATGATCTCGAAAACACCACAGCTCTAACTATTTTATATTCCAAAGAGATATCTCTACCCCTTTTAACACTGCATATTTTTCGATTTTCTCCCACTGTGCGTCGGCCATCTTTGGTTGCGTAATGTATTCGCTCGGCTAATGCCAAAAAAAACTTCTAATTGAGATGAAACGTAGTCGAACCTTCTCAGTATCATGGGTGGCGGTTGTTTCTGAAAACGACAATCACTCGGTAGCCGTAAAAAGATTCTCGCCCATAACAAAGAAGACCCAACCGAATGTCCCTGGGAGGCGGACACTTATCCACAACATGGCCATTTGGATGGCTGCTAAAATAACAGCCTTGAAGATACTGCTCCGATAGTATGTAACTGTGTCTGCGTACGAGTAGGACCCCTCTTGCTCGATAGCGGTGGTCCACACGAGAACCGAGGAGACAGCCCGTCGCAGTTTTCAGAGCAATATGCTGGCAGGTTCGAATTCCATCCCACTGTTTGTGGCCTAATTGGCGAATCCCATCCTCAATATTTCATGAGAATCCAAATTCCCGGATTTTTCGATTGAGAACCACTGTGTAATGTTCTGATAGAATATTTCTTTGATTATCATAAAATTTAAAAAAAAAAAAATATTTTACTTTTATTTTATTCATCAAAGGTTTTCATTTCGCACTTTACTACTTCAACTTTCCCCTTTTCATGATACACTAGCCTCAAAAGTTTACTCAGAACATTTTCCTTGTGGTTAAAATAATTAGCACTTGGACACAAGCTGTTCACTTTATTCCCGCCATTTAGCAGTGTGTGGTGGGGTATGAGAGCATCCTTTGTAAACATTGATGGTGGTGATGATGGTAGGCACTTGAGGGGCAACACTACAAAGCGTAATAAAAACCATTTAATTACCCCAATGCCATTGTATTTGGTAACTGTAGAGACAGAGTGAGAGAGTACGGTAAAGTGGGAGAGAGTTTGGTCACTCACAATCACTTAGACTTTTGTGGTAATAAAAGCATCTCATGCGAGCAAATACATTTCAAGGAATTTACTACCTGTAAATTTCTATTGTTAGGTAACAAATAAAAATTACTACCGTAGTTGTAGTTGGGGAAAGAAGAAAAGTGTGAGATGGATATGTAGTTCCCAGGACTGATAACTTACCACCATTTTGTTTCCAGACTCCTCGTAAAACGACTAAGAAATGATGGTATAAAAGTAATTGTAGAAAACTTTGAAATGTTTAGATAATAGGAATGGAAGTAACAAAAATGAGTTTTACAATCAAAAGTTTTTGAAGAAAGAACTCTTAGAAAGGAGAAAAAAGGAAAGGAGGTACAAACCCTCTGCATTTGGTAGTTATTAAAATAAAAGTATAGTTGAATTCTTGTCTTTTTTATTTATCAACTTTGTCCGAAACTTAAATGTACTTTACAGGGTCTTGATCGTATAGACATTCTAAGTCGACCCAGCCATGTCCGTCTGTCTGTCGGTCCTTCCGCCTGTCGAAATCACGATGGCGGTCAAACGAATAAAGATATCAGCTTCAAATTTTGCACATATACTTCTTATTGATGTAGGTTATTGGGTGATGAAAAGTGAGCCATATTGGCTCAGATTTGGGTTTAGCGCCCATATAAACCGATCTCCGGTTTTGACTTCATGAACCCCTAGTCGCTTCAATTTTCATTCTATCTCTATGTTCTGACTTTCAACATACGTGTCAAGCATGATCCGAAGCGGTCCATAAACTGATATGATAAACGAATCTCCGGATGCGACTCTCAAAATCTCCGCCAAGTATGGTCTAAATCGGTATATAACCTGATAGAGCTCTAATATAAACCAATCCTTGATTTGAGTTCTTAAGCCTATAGAAGGCGTTTATTTCAACTTCCGGTGTTTATGTTAATATGGAAATATCAATTTTTACAGTTATTGCTTTATTTTTGTCTCTTATTTGAAACTAACGGTACTAATCATATGTTCAAGTCTGTGACACCTGTCGTTGACAAATGAGCTTTCATTTATATGTTCTTTAAGATCGTATTCTATTTTGGTAGAAAAAGAAAATCTAAGTTAGGAATTCCGTGTTACTAAATTGGCTCGTGTCTGATATGGTGTCCCCACCCAAGTACCGGTATTTGTTAGCCGCGAAAGCCGGGTAATGACATAGGACACGCTCCAACGTCTCATCATCTTTCCCGCATGCCCTACACAGGCTATCACTTGCCGCACCGATTTTACATAAGTGAGCTCGTAGTCCTATGTGTCTCGTTATGATACCGAGATCTATACTGACCTCCCTCATTTTGCTTACATAAACATTTTACTTACATAAACAAAAATTTTAATTTTTGGGAAAAAATATGTAGCATCCATTTGCTAAAAAACCATCGTACGAAAACTAGGATAAGTTGAAGGAGGACTTCAAATATAGAGGGTGATTTTCTAGCTATTATCTTTTTGGCAACACTGTTCTATCTCACTGTCAATCATCTTCATTTTGGTCCATAATTTAACCATTAATCGTCTTACAAACGAACAACGCTTGCAAATTATTGAATTTTATTATCAGAATGCGTGCTCTGTTAAGAAAGCTCATGGCGCGCTTCTTGTGTTCAGCTACGAAGCTCAATTTTGGATCAATGGGTACGTAAACAAGCAGAACTGTCGATTTTGGACTAAAGATCAGCCAGAAGCATTGCAAGAGTTACCAATGCATCCAGAGAAAGTCACAGTTTGGTGCGGATTATATGCTGGTGCCATCATTGGAACGTACTTCTTCAAAGATGATGCGAATCGTAACGTAACTGTGAATGGTGAGCGCTACCGTGAGATGATATCCAATTTTTTTTTTCCCCCAAAATGCAAGAGCTTGACTTGCATGACATATGGTTTCAACAAGACTGTGACACATGCAACACAGCACGTGTAACAATGAACATTTTGAGAGCCGAGTTCGGTAAACATTTTATTTATTTATTTTTTTTTTTTTGAAAAAACTATCCTATAGCTCTTAAAACATCACCCTTTATATTTCTTTAAATCCGCTTTTTTGAACGGCTTATTTAAAGATTAGTAAATAATTTCATCAACATTTTTATTTTCGATTTTTGCATTTTTGTCCACCGGGGCAACATGGTGCGCTGGACACTAGGGAAGGCGGACTTCTGTGTGGTCTGTGGTGGACAAAAGAAAAGACACATGATAATGGGTTAACAGCTTTTTCCGTCACTTGGCCCTCTTGTCATACTGGACTACTATAGAAAACTAAAGTGTCAGAGTATAGGAAGCTCTCATCTATAAGGGCTCCTCTCAAGGTAGCTTTGTTATACCCACCACCAAAGGAGGGGGGTATCATTCCGTTTGTTACACCTCGAAAAATTCGCATAAGACCAAATAAAACGATCTCCAGATTTGACTTCTTGAGCCCATGGAAGCCGCAATTTTCATCTGATTTAGCTGAAATTTTGCACATAGTGTTTTGTTATGACTTTCAATAACTGTGCCGGGTACAGTTCAAATCGGTCTATAACCTGATATAGCTCCCACATAAACCGATTGTCTGATTTGACTTCTTGAGTCCTTACAAACCGCAATTTTCGTCCGATTTGGTTGAAATTTTACATGCGGTGTTCTGTTAAGACTTCGAACAATTGTGCCAAATACGGTATAAATTAGTCTATAACCTGTTATAGCTCCCATCTAAACTGGTCTCTCGATCACCTTTGTTCTGTTCTTAGAAGATTACATTTTTGCTGGTTTGACAGAAGTATGTAGAAAAAATTATGCCCTTCAACTAAATTTAGTTTGTATACATTTTTAGCAGAATCCTTGGTGATGGGTTCCCAAGATTCGGCCCTGCCAAATATTGCACGCTTTTACTTATTTTTGTCTTGTGAGTTGTTTTCCCTTTTCCTTCTTCATTCAATATACCGTCTTACTATGTACTATGGTAGAAAGCTAACGGAATCCTTTATCTTTTTATACCCATCACCGAAGGATAGGGACATGTTAATTTTGTCCTTCCGCTTATTCCATTCCATTCCATTCCATTAAGGAGCATGGGCAAACTTCTCACATACCAATGAGTGCTGTCCGATTCAAGTTTTATAGCACATCCAAAAATTCATTGCCGAAGTTTGGCCTTACGAAATTGAACCCTAAACCCAAAAAGAATTATACTTCCCAACAGTTACTTGGAGAACAACAACAAAACTTACTTACTTTAATTGGCTACGACAGAATATTTGTTCCATTAACGTACAAGCGTTCCAAGCACCTCGATCTTCTGCGCTCATTCTAAAATCTTTGACACCAAGTTTCGAGTTGTCCCACAACATGATCCTTCCATCGGGCTTTTGGTCTTCCCGGTTTGCGTGTACCACCGTGTTTGCCTTCAAAAGACTTTTTGCTGAAGCTTCTTCATCCATTCTGACAACATGACCTAGCCAACGCAGCCGTTGTATTTTGATGCGTGTAACTATGCTATAGTCGTCATACAGCTCGTGGTTCATACGTCGCCTATACTCTCCGTTTACGCAAACTGGTCCATATATTTTACGAAGAATTTTTCTCTCAAATACTCCAAACACTGCCTCATCTGCTTTCACAAGTACCCATGCTTCAGAACCATATAACAGCACGGGTAGTATCAATGTCTTGTTTAGTGTAATCTTCGTCTGTCGATTGGTGGCCTTGTTTCTAAACTGCTTACTTAGTCCAAAGTAGCATCTGTTTGCCAGTATTATTCTTCGCCTAATCTCAAAACTGGTGTCATTCGTTTCGGTTACGGCGGTGCCGAGTTAGATAAAGTTACTGACTGTCTCAAAGTTGTGGTTCCCAATTGTCTCCATTGTCTTTATCTGCTCGGTTGTGTAAGGCTTTTTGGGAGCTGAAACCATTCATTTCGTCTTATCTCCATTTACAGCCAGACCCATTTTCCCTGACTCTCTTTCGATTCTTTGCAGTTACTACTTCCGGTGACCGACCTATGATATCGATGTCGTCGGCATAGGCGAGTAGCTTGTGTTATCTTGTGATTAGTGTGCCATATTTATTCACATCTGCATCTCCTATAATATTCTCCAGCAGGGTGTTAAAGAGATCACACGATAGGCTGTCTCTTTGTCTGAAACCTCGCTTGGTATTAAATGGTTCGGAGAGATTCTTTCTTATTCTTACTGGGGAACGCGTATCAACAAGCGTCATCCTGCAGAGTCTTATTAATTTTGCAGGGATACCAAACTCAGGCATGGCTTGAAATTCCTTTGAACGTAAAGGAGTATCGAAGGAGGCTTTGTAGTCAACCAAGAGATGGTAGGTGTTGATTTGTCCTTCTCGGGTCTTTTCCAGGGTTTGGCGCAGTGTGAATATCTGGTCTAGGGTGGTTTTACCAGGTCTAAAGCCGCATTGATAGGGCCCAATTATCTCACTGACTTTAGGTTTCAATCTTTCACACAGTACGCTCGAGAGTATCTTGTTTGCGATGGGGAGGAGACTTATTCCTTTGTAGTTGGCACATTCCGTCTTGTCTCCTTTTTTGTGTACGGACATAGCATGCTGAGGTTCCAGTCACGGTTATGCGTTCTTCTAGCCAGATTGGGCAGATAAGCTGATGCATACGCCTTATCAGCGTGTCGCCTCCGGTCTTAAATAGTTCAGCGGGTAACTCGTCTGCTCCTGCTGCCTTATTGTTTTTTAGTCGGGTCACTGCTACTTGGACCTCATTCTGACTAGGAGGTAAACATTCTATATATATACCAATCAGGGTTTAGTTCTGCAGTATCCTCTTCGTCGCCATCGTCGGTCACTAGCAGTTGCGTAAAATGTTCTTTCCATATCCTCAGCATGTTCGGTCCGGCCGAACTTAATGCATGTTCAATTGTTCTTATTCGTGTTCTTAGTGCATTTCTTCTGGACAAACGGGGGAACTCGCATGACATGTTAGCTAGCTACCTCACTATATATTGCTTACAGCATAAAAAAGCTGCCTGTGTCACAATTTCACAGTAACCATCCAGAACGTCAGTCCGGAAACCAAAACCTTTCTCATAAATTCGATGTCATATTGACAACACTTGGTTTTGCAACATCATATGTGCAGGCTTATAGGGAATTTTATTGGAAAAATGTGTTTACTTGAATGATTTCCAATTTAATATTAACCTTTTATTGTTATTAGTTGTAATAAAAGCTTATCGCTTTTCTCCTGTTCCTATCGCATGACACAAGAGAAAAAACAAGAAAACCTAAGCCTGCTCGGAACAAAATGACAATGATGGACATTCTAATCAGTCAACAGATGTTTAGGACTCAATGAAATCACAAGGATAACAAATGGAACAAAAAAAAACTAATTAAATAGTCCTCCCCTCATCCATAACGAAACGAGAAGCCACATGATAATGCTTAAAGAAAACTCAAATTGTCTATGGGGTAACAGCTTTCAATGCCAGAGTCTAATTAACAAAATACAGAAAGAAATTCAAACAAAGAAAGAGGGAATTTCGATTGATCTTTCCCAAAATCAAGCTTTAACATATTAAATAATACACTGTGGTTGTGTGGGGGCAAAACATTTCTATGCTAAAATATTCATGTGAGAACGATTGTTTAGTGAATGTGTGTGTGTGTGTGTGTGTGTTCGTGTTTATTTGTTATTGACTTTGTCCTGGAATTGATATGCACTGTTGTTGCTATTATCTGTATTAGTTCAAGTTGCCGGGGTTGTTGATAAACAACATCAAATTGGTATGTGCATAAATTTTGTTTTGGCCAATATCGCAAGAAGTTATTTCAACTTTTAGTCCACGTTTTTCGTTGGCAGTATAACTATTCACTAAGACACGCACACACATACCTATAAGGGGATGAAGATGCCAGTTTATGGATGAGAACTATGGAGGCGAAAATGTTGAGAATATTTACAGCCAAAGGCAATGCGTTACAACCTGTTATGGGTCATAAATGGGTTGGAGGCCAGCGTAGTGCAGAGGTTTGTATGTCCGCCTATGACGCTGAACGCCTGGGTTCGAATCCTGGCAAAAACATAAAAATGTCGAAAAGCCTAACATAAGTCACTGTGTCAAATTTCAGTGAAACCGAGTTATAAATGCGCCTTTTATGGGGCCAAGACTTTAAATCGAGATATCGCTCTATATGGCAGCTATATCCAAATATGGACTGATTTGGGCCAAGTTTCAGAAAAATGTCGAAGAGCCTAACACAACTCGCTGTCCCAAATTTTGGCGCAATCGGACAATAAATGCGCTTTTTACGGCCCCAAAACCTTAAATCGAGAGATCGGTCTATATGGCAGCTATATCCAAATCTGCACCGATCTGAGCAAAATTGAAGAGGAATGCCAAAGGGCTTAACTTAAGTCATTGTCCCAAATTTCGGCGACATAGGACAATAAATGCGCCTTTCATGGGCCCAAAACCTTAATTATATATATATTCAAATCTGGACCGATCTGGGCTAAATTGAAGAAGAATGTCGAAGGGCCCAAATTTCGGCGACATCGGACAATAAATGCGCGTTTTATGGCCCCAAAACTTTAAATCGAGAGATCGGTCTATATGGCAGCTGTATTCAAATCTGGCCCGATCTGAGCCAAATTGAAGAGGAATGACGAAAGGCTTAACTTAATTTACTGTCCCCAATTTCGACGACATCGGACAATAAATGCGCGTTTTATGGCCCCAAAATCTTAAATCGAGAGATCGGTCTATATGGCAGCTATATCCAAATCTGGACCGATCTGAGCCAAGTTTCAGAAAAATGTCGAAGAGCCTAACACAACCCGCTGTCCCAAATTTCGACGAAATCGGACAATAAATGCGCCTTTTATGGCCCCTAACCTTTAAATCGGGAAATCGGTCTATATGGCAGCTATATCCAAATCTGGACCGATCTAAGCCAAATTGACGAAGGATGTCGAAGAGTCTAACACAACTTACTATCCCCAATTTCGACGACATCGGACAATAAATGCGCCTTTTATGGGCACAAGACCTTAAATCGAGAGATTGGTCCATATGGCAGCTATATCCAAATCTGGACCGATCTGGGCCAAATCAAAGAAAGATGTCGAGTTGCCTACCACAACTCACTGTCCGAAATTTCAGCAAAATCGGATAATATATGTGGCTTTTAAGGGCCTAAGACCCTTAATCGGCGGATCGGTCTATATGGCAGCTATATCCAAATCTGGACCGATGTCGACCAAATTGACGAATGATGTCGAAGGGCCTAACACAACTCACTGTCTCAAATTTCAGCAAAATCAGATAAAAAATGTGGCTTTTATGGGCCTAAGACTCTAAATCCGCGGATCGGTCTATATGGGGGCTATATTATGATATAGTCCGATATAGCCCATCTTCGAACTTAACCTGCTTATGGACAAAAAAAGAATCTATGCAAAATTTCAGCTCAATATCTCTATTTTTAAAGTCTGTAGCGTGATTTCAACAGACAGACGGACAGACGGACGGACATGGCTAGATCGTCTTAGATTTTTACGATGATCAAAAATATATATACTTTATAGAGTCGGAAATGGATATTTCAATGTGTTGCAAACAGAATGACAAAATGAATATGTCCCCATCCTTCGGTGATGGGTATAAAAAGTACATATATTCTTGATTGCCTTGACATTCTGAGTCCATCTAGCGATGTCCGTCCGTCTGTTGAAATTACGATAACGTTCGAACGAATTAAGATATCCGCTATAAATTTTGCACATATACTTCATATCGATGTAGGTCATTAGGGATTGCAAACAGGCCATATCGGATCAGATTTGGATATAGCGCCCACATAAACCGATCCCCAATTTTGACATCTGGAGTCTCTAAAGACTTCAATTTCTATCCGATTTGGCTGAAATTGGACACAAGAGTTTGATTTTTGACTTTCAATTTCAGTGCCGAGTATGATCCCGATCGGTCTATAAACTGATATAGACCCCCTACAAACCTATCCCCGGATGTGACTTTTTGAGCCCCTAGAAGCCACAGTTTTCATCTGATTTGGCTGAAATATTCCACAAGCACTTCAATTGTGACTTCCGATATCAGTGCCGAGTATGAGCCGAATCGGCCTATAAACTGATATAGCCCTCACATAAATCGATTCCTGGATTTCATTTCTTGGTCCCCTAGAAGCCTCAGTTTTCATCTGATTTAGCTGAAATATGGCGCAAGGACTTTTGCTTTGACTTCCAATATCGTTACCGAGTGTAATCTGAAGTAGTCAATAAACTGGCACACCTCCCATATAAACCGATTCCCGAATTTGACTTCTTGAGCCCCCAGAAGCCTACATTTTCATTTAGTTCACAAGGACTTCCGCTGTGACTTCCAACATCAGTGCCGAGTATGATCCGAATAAGTCAATAAACTGCTATACCCCCCCCCCCCCCACATATAAACTGATTCCCGGATTTGACTTCATGAGGCTCTAGAAGCCTCGGTTTTGTTCTGATTTTACTGAAAATTGACACATAATCCTATGACTGCCAACATCCATGCCATCTATGATCTGAATCGATATAGCCCCCATTCAAGCTGATCGCCGGATTTGACTCTTTGATCTTCTAGAGACCTCAATTTTCACCTAATTTGGCTGAGAATTGGCACTGCTATGACACGTCGGTGCCCAGCATGATCCAAATCTGTATATATACTGATATAGGCCCCTTAAATTCCGATTCCCCGATATGACTGCTTGAGATCGTAGCAGCCGCAACCATTTCCCAATTTGAATGTTGTAAATTAATTCGAATACGAACTGAGTTAATAAAGGCAAATTTTTAACGGAACGTTCCCAAGATACGGAACGGCCGAATCTTAAAACAGACGCATAGACAATTTGTATACCCAACACCACTACTGTGGTACAGGGTAACACCCAAAAGGATGGGAGATATACCCATTGATTAGTACACCGATCGACTCAGAATCACTTTCTGATTCGATTTAGCTATGTCAGTCCATATGTCTGTCTGTCCGTCTATCTGTCTGTCTGTCTGTCTGTCCGTCTGCCTGTCTGTCCGTCTGTCTGTCTGTCTGTCTGTCTGTCCGTCTGTCCGTCTGTCCGTCTGTCTGTCAGTCCGTCTGTCTGTCCGTCTGTCTGTCTGTCTGTCTGTCTGTCTGTCTGTCCGTCTGTCTGTCCATCTGTCTGTCTGTCCGTCTGTCCGTCTGTCCGTCTGTCCGTCTGTCTGTCAGTCCGTCTGTCTGTCTGTCTGTCTGTCCATCTGTCTGTCAGTCCGTCTGCCTGTCTGTCCGTCTGCCTGTCTGTCCGTCTGTCTGTCTGTCCGTCTGTCCGTCTGTCTGTCAGTCCGTCTGTCTGTCCGTCTGTCTGTCTGCCTGTCTGCCTGTCTGTCTGTCCGTCTGCCTGTCTGTCCGTCTGTCTGTCTGTCCGTCTGTCCGTCTGTCCGTCTGTCTGTCAGTCCGTCTGTCTGTCTGTCTGTCTGTCCGTCTGTCTGTCCATCTGTCTGTCAGTCCGTCTGTCTGTCCGTCTGTCTGTCTGTCCGTCTGTCTATCCGTCTGTCCGTCCGTCTGTCTGTCTGTCTGTCCGTCTGTCCATGTTAATTTTTGTACAAACTACAGGTCGCAATTTTCATCCGCTCGTCTTCAAATTGGGTACGGGCATGTTTTTCGGCCTAGAGACGAAGCCTATTGAAATTGGAAAAAATCCTTGCAGATCTGGATATAGCTCCCATATATATGTTCGTCCGATTTTCAGTAATAATGCAATAAAATGGTTATTTTTAAACCGATTCGCTCGAAATGTGGCAGGAAGGATTTTCTCTTGATTTTCACCATTACTGGAAATTTTCATAGAAATCGGTTCAGATCTGGACATAGCTCCCATTTATATGTTCGTCTGATTTTTAGTAATAATGCAATAAAATGATCATTTGTTAACCGATTCTCTCGAAATGTGGCAGGAAGGATTTTTTTGACTACCCTCGACATTACTGGTGAATTTCATGGAAATCGGTCCAGATTAAGATATAGCTCTCATAGATATATATCGCCCGATTTTCACTCCTAGAGCCACTGCAAGCGCATTTATTGACCAATCTTCCCAAAATTTTCGTCAACGCTTCCCTTAGCCACTTCTACAATATGTATTAAGTTCGGTCGAAATCGGTTCAGATTTAGATATAGCTGCCATATGTGTTTATCGCCCGATTTGCATTCCTAGAGCCACTGCAAGTGCATTTATTAATCATACTTGCCAAAACTTTGTACAACGTTTTCCTCAACGACTACCACAATATCTATAAAGTTTGGTCGAAATCGGGTCAGATTTCGATATTTGACAAAACGGACGGTAAATTTTATAGAAATTGGTTCAGATTTGGATATAGCTCCCATATATAAGTTCGTCCGATTTGCAGTAATACAGCAATAAAATGGTCATTTGTCAACCGATTCTCTCGAAATTTGACAGGAAGGATTTTCCTATGACTCTCGATGTTACTGATGAATTTTATAGAAATCGGTTCAGATTCAGATATAGCTGTCATATATGTATACCACCCAATTTTCACTCCTAGACCCACTGTAAGCGCATTTATTGAACAATCTTTCCAAATTTTTGTACAACGCTTTCCTCGACGACTTCCACAATATCCATAAAGTTTGATCAAAATCGGTTCAGATTTGGATATAGTTATATGTTCGTCGCATTTTGGTAATTTGTTGTCATTTGCCACCTGTTGTTATTACATTTCGTTACTGGTTTCTATTATGATACCACAGACTGCTGCCGTTCGTATGAATCGGATTCACGACCCCTGTATTGCTAATCCATGCTCGCTACCTCTTACTCAGTTACCGGGATGATTTTGTCAAAGTGTAAAAATGCAAATTTGCCCATGAACTTTCCATTAGGGAACAAGGGCCCACTTCTCATATATCAGTGAGTGCCGCCCGATTGAAGTTGAAGCTCAATGATCAGGGATCTCCTTTTTATAGCCGAATCCGAACGGCGTGCCGCAGGGCAACACATCTTTTTTGAGAAGGTTTTTCATGACTGCCATACGAATTAGTACAGTACCTCACAAATGTTGCCAACATTATGAGGCGATAACCACCGCTGCAAGTTTTTCTGATGTTCTCCCCAGGATTCGAACCCAAACTTTCAGCGTCATAGGCAGACATGGTAGCCTCTCCCAAGTGGGGCTTCTTGTCAAAGTGTTATTTCTATCGGATTTTCATAGAAAATTTTCTACTTATACCACACTTGGTCAATAATCATACACTGACCACTTGCTATAATTGCACGCTGTACCGATTAGTGAATGCTTGACTCTGTCTACAAGGACTGCTCAACCACTCAACCATTCACATCGCACCAGTATGCTTGTTGCCTTGACTTGGCTTATTGTTTTTCTATACCTTTTATTCCAGCAGTAGTTTTTTTCTCTGTTTATTAGTCTCTCGAGTATTGTCACAGTCACATTCACATTTGTCGCAATATCTTCCTAAGTCCTCATAGTCATAGACGCAGTCATCGTCATCGTCTACGACTTTGATAGTCAACCATTTTCCTAGTTCATTGCCAATATTTTGGGAATATTTTTGTAAGGAAACTCATGTTCAGTCTTTGCAATGTAATTGAATTTGGCCCAAAGAAGTGCTAATGAAATAAATATGGATATTTTGACACTGCCATAAACTCAAATATGCACATGCGCGTGTGTGTGTGTATGGTGAGTATGGAGATGTGCGTGAGTGCCTTTGTATGTTTGCATATTTGATTTGATTACATATGTGTGAATAATATTTCCATTAGAGCGGCTATTGCCCAAAAGGCAAAACGTTCTGACCAACCAAACGACTAATAGCCGTTTCTCAGGCCATTTGTTTTGACCAACTTCCAGAGATCAAGGTCATCTTGTCAGTATTCATTCAGTTCATGTTGTGGAACAAACTCTTGCACGCATACACATTTAATGCTCGCTGAGTTTTTGTGAAGAAAATGGCATCACTCTAACTTGATGTAATATTGAAGGCTGTTCATAGAAATGAAAGTAAACTTCAATGTCATATTTAAGCATATAGTTAGGGTATTCGTATGTTTCTTAAAGTTATGTTATTTGTTAAAGCATTGCTCTACGTGGTTTAAAGTTTGTTTCAAAATGTGATAAAAGCTGTTATTATAGGCTCAAATTTTACCGCTTCTAATGTCAGCTTTCATTAAATCAATGAGTGGTGGCCCATTTTAGCTTTATGATGAGGTACAGCATTGCAAATTTGCCCATTATGGAACAGGGGCAAACTTCTCAAATATCAATGAGTTCTGTCCGATTCAAGTTTAAGCTCAATGATAAGGAGCCTGCTATTTATAGTCGAGTCCGAACGGCGTGCCGCAGTGCAAAACCTTTTTGTTAAGAGTTACATAGCTGCCCTACCAAATGGTGCAGTACCCCGTAAAGTTGCCAACATTAGGAGGGGATAACCACCACTAAAAATTTTTCTGATATTCTCGCCAGGATTCGATCCCAGGCATTCAGCGTCATCGGTGGACATGATAACCTCTGCCCTACGATGGCCTCCGTTATAATGTTCTTACATTATACATTTTCCCCATGGTTGTCCAAAAAATCACAGAGGAGTAGGTTAATATTGGTCTCACTTTGCTCCTGTAGAACCAGAAAATTGTCCTCGGTACCTAGTGTCCAACATCTGTAGCCTTTCCATTTTTAATCCAAGATCACTCCCAACTATATAACATTTTTGGACATCGAAATTGTTCTGTTAAGGGAAAACGTGACGCTTTAAATTCAGATTACAGTCTTTTTATACCCACCGCCATAGGATAGGGGGGCCTACTTATCTAGTCATTCGTTTTGTAAAACCTCGAAATATTGATTTGCGACGACAGATTTTGTGTGTTCTCATATAGTACCTTAAAAATAAAAATTTCGTATCCAAATTTCGGATGGGACACCTAGGGGCCCCCCCCCACCCTTAAACCTATCAAACATATATTAAGACCAATCACGACAATATGGGACTAAAATTAAAGGTATTTAGGATGAGAAAACGTATCTGATATCCAATTGTCGGACCAAGTGTTAGGGGGACCACGTTTCTGGGGGTCCACCCCAACCCCGAAAACTCCCATAAATCGGACATATATACCGACCATGGCAATATGGAACTCAAATGAAAGGTATTTGCGAGTAGAATACGAATCTAATATCCAAATGTGGGACCACGTTTCTGGGGGACCACCCCAACCCCCAAAACTCCCATAAATCGGACATATTTACCGACCATGGCAATATGGGACTCAAATGAAAGGTATTTGTGAGTAGAATACGAATCTAATATCCAAATGTGGGACCACGTTTTTGGGGGTACACCCCTTCCCCAAAACACCCCTAAAGAGGACTTATTTACTGACCATGGGAATGTGGGGCTTAAATAAAAGTCCTTTGGGACTAAAGCAAGAATCTGATATCAATATTCGGGAAAAGTATCTATGGGGCCACCCCATTCACAACACCACCCAGTTAGGAAGTATTTATTTGCTGACTATTGCAATATGAGGCTCAAATAAGAGGGTTTTTTAGAATAGAACACCAATACGATATATATTTTTAAGGCCAACTCACTGAGTGGCCGCCCTATCCCCCAATTCGGACATGTTTGATGAATATGGAAACATGAGGCTCACATGAAAGGTATATGGGATTACATCACGAATCTGATATTAAAATTATGAACCAACTGTCTAGGGGACGTCCCACCACCAAATTAAGGAAGTATGTCGAAGGGCCTAACACAACTCACTGTCTCATCTTTCAGCAAAACCGGATAATAAATTTTGCTTTTATGGGCCTAAGACCAAAAATCGGAGAATCGGTCTATATGGCAGCTATATCCAAATCTCGACCCATCTGGACGAAATTAACGAAGGATGTCGAAGGGCCTAACACAACTCACTGTCTCAAATTTCAGCAAAATCGGATAATAAATGTGGCTTTTATGGGCCTAAGACCCTATATCGGAGGATCGGTCTATATGGCAGCTATATCCAAATCTGGACCGATCTAGGCGAAATTAACGAGGGATGTCGAACGGCCTAACGCAACTTACTGTCTCATCTTTCAGCAAAATCGGATAATAAATGTTGCTTTTATGGGCCTAAGATCCTAAATCAGCCTATCGGTCTATATGGTGGGTACATCAAGATATAGTCCGATATAGCCCATCTTCGAACTTAACCTGCTTATGAACAAAAAAGGAATCTGTTCAAAGTTTCAGTTCAGTATCATTATTTTTAAGGATTGTAGCGAGATTTCAACGGACAGACGGATGGACGGACGGACATGTCTAGATCGTCTTAGATTTTTGCGCTGATCATACTTTATGGGGTCGGAAATGGATATTTCGATGTGTTGCAAACGTAGTGACAAAATGAATATACCCCCATCCTTCGGTGGTGGGTATAAAAATAAAAAGTTTATAAGATATCAATTTCAAAACTGTATCCTAGGTAAAACATAAAACGGAGCATAAATTTAGAATAACATAACTCAGAAAAATCATTTTTTGAGTCTTATCACTCTTCAAGTACAAAAGGGATAATTGTTGTTCTCTGTTGGGAAAATTTTTAAATTTAATTTGAACCGTCTTCGATTAATTTGGTACTGTCCCTTTTTTTAAGATTATATTTTATTTTTTTTTTTTATATACATAGTTTAAAACCTATTTTTTTATTGTTATTTTCAGGTAAGCTGTTTCTTACTAACTAATTGGATGACTTTATATTCCTTGTCTTAGTATTAACCAAAAAATTCGTAAGTTGGAGTGTCTGTGGCTGTGCTTTGAATATTATTGGGTTGCCCAAAAAGTAATTGCGGATTTTTCATATAGGAGGCGTTGACAAGTTTTTTCACAGCTTGTGGCTCTGTAATTGCATTCTTTCTTCTGTCAGTTATCAGCTGTTACTTTTAGCTTGCTTCAGAAAAAAAGTGTAAAAAAGTATATTTGAATAAAGTTCATTCTAACTTTTATTAAAAATGCATTTACTTTCTTTTAAAAAATCCGCAATTACTTTTTGGGCAACCCAATAGTAAGCTTTAAATTTTTAATTTTTAAATGCAATCTTGCATTACATCAGTTTTACTAACCACTGTTTTTCTTTAACATATCTCATGTAACCATAAAATTGCATTTTTTTATAACTACAAGCACATCTTAGATAACAATCACTTACCTCACACTAGATTCAACATATCTTGCCTTTGTGAAGTGACATTAAAAAGGGTGTTTTCTACTCTTTCGTGTTTTTTGATGTCGCCTTGTAATCCATGTTTTATTGTCATGAAAGTGTTTTTTTTGCCACTATGCTTACGATGGAAGTTCTTTTCTTGTTGTTCATGGCCACTTAAGTGATGTTTTTACACATTTTTACACTTTGAGTGAATGTCGCTCCCACCCCTCAAAGTCGCTATGCACTGCATCCTTTCTATATATATAAAATATTCAGTCAACATATTCATTTATTCATTCATTCATTTACACATATACTAAGCATATCACATTGTAAAGCTTATTTCGAGGGAATTGTATATGTTTTGATAGAAGGAATATATTGCGGAATAACAATGTTAAAATTACTAGATGCTTTGAGAAAAAGAACCTCTAGGAAAAGAATTCTATTTAAACTATTGATAGAAAATGCTTTTCAAAAGAGTTTTCGGTACCAAAATTCGAGGGACCGTGTATTCCTTTTGCCAATTCAGTAGAAACACATTGCAATATCTATTTTCAATCCTGTAAAGTATCTTGATCATCGTTAAATTTCATGAAGATCTAGATATTCAATTCGGTAGAAAGAGTTGTATATGACCCATTGGCATCCATGTCGATAATGACACAGATTGGAACATATTTGAACAGACCGATCTCCCAACTTAAGTTCAAGGGCTAACCAGGACTGCGGAGTGGAGCAATTTTGACGACACCGGGAAGATTCCTCGACTACGACCGATCCCGGAGTCGAAACCGCGCTTTTATTTTTTTTTTCATAGCATTAGTGATAGTACTAGATGTTGTATTAGTGGTAGTATTAATGGTAGTGTTAGTGGTAGTATTAGTGGTAGTATTAGTGGTAGTATTAGTGGTAGCATTTGTAGTAGTATTAGTGGTAGTATTAGCGGTAGTGTTAGTGGTAGTATCAGTGGTAGTATTAGTGGTAGTATTAGTGGAGGTATTAGTGGTAGTATTAGTGGCAGTATTAGTGGCAGTATTAGTGGTAGTATTAGCGGTAGTATTAGTGGTAGTATTATTGTAGTATTGGGTTGCCCAAAACGTAATTGCGGATTTTTCATATAGTCGGCGTTGACAAATTTTCTCAACGGCTTGTGACTCTGTAATTGCATTCTTTCTTCTGTCAGTTATCAGCTGTTAATTTTAGCTTGCTTTAGAAAAAAAGTGTAAAAAAAGTATATTTGATTAAAGTTCATTCTAAGTTTTATTAAAAATGCATTTACTTTCTTTTAAAAAATCCGCAATTACTTTTTGGGCAACCAAATAGAAGTATTATTGGTAGTGTTAGTGGTAGTATTAGTTTTAGTATAAGTGGTAGCATTTTTGGTAGTATTAGTTGTAGTATGAGTGGAAGTATTAGTAGTAGTATTAGTGGTAGTATTAATGGTAGTATTAGTGGTAGTATTAGTGGTAGTATTAGTGGTAGTATTAGTTGTAGTATTAGTGTTAGTATAAGTGGCTGTAGTGGTTTAAGTGGCAGTGGTGGTATAAGTGGTAGAAGTGGCATAAGTGGCAGTGGGGGTACACTGGCAGTGGTAGTATAAGTGAAAGTGGTGGCATACTGGCATTGGTGATATAAGTGACAGTTGTTGTATAAATGGCTGCGGTGGAATGAATGGCAGTGGGTTTATAAATGGTAGTGGAGGTATAAGTGGTTGTGGTGGTATAAAAGGCAGTGGTGGTATAAGTGGCAGCGGTGGTTTAAGTGGCAGTGGTGGTATAAGTGGCAGTGGTTGTATTAAGGGCAGTGGTGATATAAAGGGCAGTGGCTGCATTTGTGGTATAAGTGACAGTTGTTGTAAAAATGACTGCGGTGGAATGAATAACAGTGGGGGTATACATGGTAGTGAAGGTATGAGTGGGTGTGGTGGTATAAAAGGCAGTGGTGGTATAAGTGACAGCGGTGGTATAAGTGGGAGTGGCGGTTTAAGTGGCAGGGGCTGTATGAGTGGAATTTTTGGTATAAGTGGCAGTGGTGGTATACTGGTAGTGCTGGTATAGGTGGAAGTGGTGGTATACTGGCACTGGTGGTATAAGTGACAGTTGTTGTATAAATGGCTGCGGTGGAATGAATGGCAGTGGTGGTATAAAAGGCAGTGGTGGTATAAGTGGTAGCGGTAGTTTAAGTGGCAGTGGTGGTATAAGGGACATTGGCGGTATAAGTGGCAGGGGCTGTATAAGTGGCATTTTTGGTATAAGTGGCAGTGGTGGTACACTGGCAGTGGTGGTATAGGTGGAAGTGGTGGTTTACTGGCATTGGTGGCATAAGTGGCAGTTTTGATATACTGACATTGGTGGTATAAGTGGCAGTAGTGGTAAAGTGGCAGTTGTTGTATAAATGGCGGTGGTGGAATGAATGGCAGTGGTGGTTTAAATGCAAGTGGTGGAATGAATGGCAGTGGTGGTTTAAATGCAAGTGGTGGTATAAGTTGCAGTGGTGATATAAGTGGCAGTGGTGGTATACTGGCAGTGGTGGTATAAATGGCAGTGGTGGTATGCTGGCAGTGGTGGTATGCTGGCATTGGTGGTATAAATGGCAGTTGTTGTATAAATGGCGGCGGTGGAATAAGTGGCAGTGGTGGTTTAAATGAAAGTGGTGGTATAAGTGGCAGTGGTGGTATACTGTCTATGGTGGTATTAGTGGCAGTAGTTGTATAAGTGGCTGTAGTGGTATAATCGGCAATTGTTGTTTAAATGGCTCCGGTGGAATAAATGGCAGTGGTGGTATAAGTGGCAGTGGTGGTATAATTGGGAGTGGTAGTTTAAGTGGCAGTGGTGGTATAAGTGGCAGTGGCGGTTCAAGTGGCTGTGGTTGTATAAAGGGCAGTGGCTGCATAAGTGGCAGTAGCAGTTTAAGTGGCACGGGCTGTGGTACACTGGCAATGGTGGTATAGGTGGAAGTGGTGGTATACTGGCATTGGTGGTATAAGTGGAAGTGGTGGCATATTGGCATTGGTGGTATAAGTGGCAGTGGTGGTATACTGACATTGGTGGTATAAGTGGCAGTAGTGCTATAAGTGGCAGTTGTTGTATAAATGGCTGCGGTGGAATGAATGGCAGTGGTGGTATAAATGGTAGTGGTGGTATAAGTGGCTGTGGTGGTATAAAGGGCAGTGGTGGTATAAGTGCCAGTGGTGGTATAAGTGGCAGTGGTGGTATAAGTGCCAGTGGTGGTACACTGACAATAGTAGTATAAGTGGAAGTGGTGGTATACTGGCATTGGTGGTATATGTGGCAGTGGTGGTATACTGGCAGTGGTGGTATAAGTGGCAGTGGTGGTATACTGGAATTGTTAGTATAAGTGGCAGTAATGGTATAAATGGCAATTGTTGTATAAATAGCTGCGGTGGAATGAATGGCAGTGGTGGTATAAATGGCAGTGGTGGTATAAGTGGCAGTGGTGGTCTAAGTGGCAGTGGTGGTATAAATGGCAGTGGTGGTATAAGTGGCAGTTGTGGTACACTGGCAGTGGTGGTATAAGTGGAAGTGGTGGTATACTGGCATTGGTGGTATAAGTGGAAGTTGTTGTATAAATGGCTGCGTTGGAATAAATGGCAGGGGTGGTATAAATGGCAGTGATGGTATAAGTGCCAGTGGTTGTATAAAGGACAGTGGTGATATAAAGGGCAGTGGTTGCATAAGTGGCAGTGGTGGTATAAGTGGCAGTAGCAGTTTAAGTGGCTGTGACTGTATAAGTGGCATTGGTGGTATAAGTGGCAGTGGTGGTATACTGGCAGTGGTTGTATAAGTGGCATTGGTGGTATACTGGCATTTGTGGTATAAGTGGCAGTATGGGTATAAATGACAGTTGTTGTATAAATGGCTGCGATGGAACGAATGGCAGTGGTGGTATAAATGGCAGTGGTGGTATAAATGACAGTGGTGGTATAAATGACAGTGGTGGTATAAATGGCAGTGGTGGTATAAGTGGTTTAAGTGGCTGGGGCTGTAAAAGTGGCATTGTTGGAATAAGTGGCAGTGGTGTTACACTGGCAGTGGTGGTATAAGTGGAAGTGGTTGTGTACTGGCATTGGTGGTGTAAATGGCAGTGGTGGTATAAAGGGGATTGGCTGCATAAGTGGTAGTGGTGGTATAAATGATAGTAGTGGTATAAGTTGTAGATGTGAATAAGTGGCAGTGGTTGTGATAGTAGCAGAGGAAAATAATTGGCAGCGATAGTATAAAAGCTATAAGTGTCTGTGGTAGAATGGAAGCCACCGTAGCGCACAGGATAGCATGTCCGCCAAAGACGCTGAGCGCCTGGTTTCGAATCCTGTCCTAAATCTAACGACATTTGTGAAGAAATATGCCATTTTAATTAATGGTATGGCAGCCATGTTAAAACTTCACCCCATAGAGGTGTTGCACTGCCGCACGCCGTTCGGACTCGGCTATCAAAAGGAGACCCCTTAGCATTGAGTTTAAAGTTGAATCGGACAGCACTCATTGATATGTGAGAATTGATTTGAGGTTATAATACTAAAAAAAAATTTTAAATATTTAAAAATCGTACTGCGTTTTTGAGAATGGACTTTCAAAGTGTTTGAAAATTGAAAATATTCAAAAAACGGATGCAAGTTTTTAGTATTTTAATACACACCACCATAAGATGGGATTATACTAATCTAGCCATTCTTTTTGTAACACCTCGAAATATTCGTCTAGGACCCTATAAAATATATATATTCTTGATCGTCTCGACGTTCTGAGTCGATTTAGCCATTTCCGGACGTCTGTAAAAATCACGATAGAGGTCAAACGCGTAAAGCTAGCAGCTTGAAATTTTGCACAGATTCTTGCTATCGATGTAGGTCGTTGGCGATTGCATATGGGTTATATCGGTTCAGCTTTGGATATAGCTCCCATATAAACCGATCTACCGATTTGACTTCCTGAGCCTTTACAAGCTGCAATTTTGCTCCTATGGTTGAAATTTAGCATGTAGTGTTCTCTCATGACTTCAAACAACTATGCCAAATACGGTCCAAATCAGTTTATAACCTGATATAGCTCCCATATAAACTCTCGATCATCCTTGTTCGGTTCCTAGAAGCTTTAATTTTTACTGGTTTGACAGAAGTGAGTCCCTGGAAGCAGTAATTGTTATCCGATTTGGCTAAAATTTTGCACTGAGTGTTTCGTTATAACTTTCAACCACCATGACAAGTACAGTCGAAATTGGTCAATAACCAGATATAGCTTCCATATGAACTGATCTCTCGATAAGTCTTCTATGACCCCTAAAAACTTCGGTTTTCATAAAGAAAAATTCCCTCAAAAAAAAAAAAAAAATCCAAATTTCCTTAAATTGTTTGTTTTCTCCACCCTAATACACTCCCATTCATAATTTCTTACTTATGTATGCGTCAGATAAAAGTTGAAATGTTAATAACATGTTAATATGTCAGGACATGTACTTTGTTGGGCATGTGTGCAGCGCCCCACCAAGGCTCTAACAAATCAAATTCGTCTTCCAAAATCTGATTGCCAGCAACAACAAGGATTTTTTCTCGCCATATGTAGGATATTAATGAGAAGCTGTGTAGACGTGAACAGTGTTGATTGGAATATGTACTGCGAGTGTTGTTTTCTTTGTTGTTTTTTTGGCGTTTCTTCATAATTGCCTTGATATGAATTTTATTGTGAGAAAAATGAGCCAAACAAACGAATTTTTGGGGGGGAACATGAAATCCTTCAGAACGAATTGCAGACACGCGCCGTATCTCATGTTTAATCTTTTTATTATATAGCAATTCATCATCGAGGTTTCCTTTGATCCGGGCTATCATGACAAATGTGCATATCAGTTATTTAATTTAGAAAATTTTTTTATTTGATTAAAACAATAAAAAGGAGCACATTTTTAAAATGAGCTACTTTACGTAAGAGCGAAATTGATACAAAGAAATGGCGAGCGGCTAATTTAGGTTGTTTAAAAAAGTAGAAAAAATTTAAAATTTAATTAAATCCTTGTCTGTTGAGAATAGAAATTGATAACAAATTTCTCATGACCGCAAAGTTCTGTTATATAGAAATGAAATTGTTGAGCTTTGTTTGTTTGTCTGTTCCGTATAGAGTTTGGTCCCCCGGTAGAAATAGGGTACTATATTTTTGATATCCGAAGGGGGGGCGGACCCTCCCCCTTACTCCCATTTTTAGAAACGACAGATCTTAGAGATGGGTGCAACGATTTAAGCGAAATTTTGTATGCCTCCTTATGGTACCCCAGAAACCCAAAATTGTTATAAAACTTCGTGGTCAAATAACCTTGGTCAAATAATCCCCTCCCAAAACCCACCCGGACGGACATGTTTACCGATTGGGACAATATGGGTATCCAATGAAAGGTATTTAAGAGTAGAGTACGAACATGGTATACAAATTTCACCCTAAGTGTTCGGGGGGTCCCCCACCCCCAAAAACCCCCCAGCAGGGCACATTTACCAATTGGGACAATATGGATATCAAATGAAAGGTATTTAAAAGTATAGCACAAATCTGACATAAAAAATATATTCCCTGGTGTTTGAGGGTGTTTACCAATTGGGATAGTATGAATATCAAACGAAAGGTATTTAAGAATCTGATATTAAAATTTATTCCTTGGTATCTGAGGCGCGTCCCCACTCCCAAAACACCCCAGCAGGGCATATTTACCAACGGAAATCCCCTTCCCACTATCCTACCTACAAAAAAAGGAATTAAAAATAATGTAAGAATGTCGATCAGGATAGAATATGACAGCACTAAAAAGTCTTTGGAAGTATAGTTCACTGTTTACCCTCAAATTAGGATAAACACAGGAGGACCTGCGGATCTTTGAAGTGACAGCAGTGACAAGTGACAGCTTTGAAATATGATTTTGAACGTAGATAACCGATACTAAAACAAGTAGAACCGTGCTAAGTTCGGCCGGGCCGAATCTTGGGAACCCACCACCAAGGGTTCTGCTAAAGTATGGGAGCTATATCTGGTTATGGACCGATTTTGACCGTAATTAATACAGTTGTTGAGAGTCATTACGGAACACGGTTTAAATGGGAGCTATATAAAGTTATAGACCGATTTGGACCGTATTTGGTGTAGTTGTTGGAAGTCAAAACAGAACACCATGTGCAAAATTTCAGCCAATTCTGATGAATATTGAGGCTTAAGAAGTCAAATCAGGAGATCGGATTATATGGGAGCTATATCAGGTTATAGACCGATTCTATACGTACATGGCGCAGTTGTTGGGCGTCGTATCGGAAAATCACATGCGAAATTTCAGCCATATCGGAAAAAAATTTGGAGTTCTAAGGGATCAAAAAGTTAATTCGGAAGATCGGTTTATATGGGAGCTATAACAGGTTATATACCGATTTGGACCGTACTTGGCAGAGTTGTTGGAAGTCAAAACTGAACACCATGTGAAAAATTTCAGCCAAATCGGATGAACCCTGAGGCTTCCAAGGGCTCAAGGAGTCAAATCGTCCAATCGGTTTATATGGGAGCTATATCAGGTTCTTGACCGATTTGAACCGTATTTGGCACAGTTGTTGAAAGTCGTGACGAAACACCGCATGCAAAATTTCAGCCTAATTGGTCAAAAATTTCTGCTTCCAGGGGCTCAAGAAGTCAATTCGGCAGATCGGTTTATATGGGCGCTATATCAGGTTTTAGAAGAATGTGGACCGTACTTGATACAGTTATTGAATATCATAACAGAACACTACATGCAACATTTCAGTTAAATCGGCAAAATATTGCGGCTTCCAGGTGCTCAAGAAATCATATCGGGAGATCGGTTTATATGGGAGCTATATCAGGTTGTAGACCAATTTAAACCGTACTTGGTACAGTTATTGAAAATCATAACAGAACACTACATGCAAAATTTCAGTTAAATCGGCAAAAAATTGCGTTTTCCAGGGCCTCATGAAATCAAATCGGGAGATCGGTTTATATGGGAGCTATATCCAAATCTGAACCGATATGGCCCATTTGCAGTCCTCAACGACCTACATCAATATTAAGTATCTGTGCAAAACTTTAAGCGGCTAGCTTTACGCGTTCGACCACTATCGTCATTTCGATTGACGGACGGACGGTCGGACATGGCTAGAGATGAGCGATGGGTAAATACCCCAAAAGGTATTTACTCGGTCAATTAGGTAAATTGGGTAAATACCCGAGCATTTACCCATTTGTACCCAAAAGCCGGGTATTTATAATTTTACAGATATCTTGGGTATAAAAACATTTTGCGAACAATTTTTGATGGTTTCGTATACTTTGTATATAAACCTGACCTTCTGATCTCATTAAAACGGATTTTAGTCATATATAGCCGTTATACAGGTCATTTTTTGGTAATTTTTCATCCGATTTCGATGAAATTTGGCAGAGTGAGTTCTGGTAGACCTCTTCCCATTTCTATAAAGCGCTGTTCATATCGGACTATATTTGGATATAGCTGCCCTTAGATCGACACAGTGTGTTCCGCTAGACCCCTACCCATTCCTGTTAAATGAGGTCCAGATCGAACCATATTTGGATATAGCTGCTATATAGACCGATCTTCCGATATAGTGTAATGAGCCAATAAAAGGATAATTTTTCATCCTACTTCATTAAAATTTGGCACAGCGAGTTTTGGTACCCCTCGAAACCGTTTTCTTGAGTATCGTCCAGATCGAACCATATTTGGATACAGCTGCAATATATACCGATCTCCGATATAGAGTGTTGAGCCCATAAAAGAAGCGATTACCTTGAAATTTTCACAGATTGTGTAGGTTGGTGTGGAAGGAAACATAGGTTTTTTTTGGATGATTATGACAATATGGGACTCTAATGAAAGGCTTTCGGGAGAAGACTACGAATATGGTCAAGGAAGGAGGAATAGGTTTTATAATATGTTGATATCGGAAGGGGGGTCAATCCTCCCCCGTTGCCCCACCCCAAATCAAAAGTGGACCGATAAGGACAATATGGTTATCAAATGAGGGGTATTGAAGAGTAGAATACGAATAAAAGTGGACCGATTAGGACAATATGGTTATCAAATGAGAGGTATGGAAGAGTAGAATACGAATATGGTATTTAAAATTGGGTCCAAGTCAGACCAGAAAGTCTCCCTAACCCCAAAATTCCTCCTATCAGATAAATTGAACTTTCTTATCAATATGGGGCTCAAATGAAAGATATTCGGGAGTTGATTACGAATCAGGCATACAAATTCAGGTCGAGATATAGGGGGTCTTCCCACCCCTCAAACCTGCCCCAAATGGGCATATTGGCCAATCACGACTATATGGGACGAGTTCTATTTGCTTCCCGTTCGTTTGTAGATTCCGTATAGACTCAAAAACAGCTGAACCGTTTTCTCGAAATTTTCACAGATTGTGTGGGTTGGTGTGAAAGGGAGCATAGTCTATGTTATCTTTTTATATTGGAAGGGGGGCGCTCCCTCCCCCTTACCAAAAAAACACCACCCTAAATGAAATGTGGAGCGATCGCAACAATATGGGTATCAAATGAAAGGTATTGGAGCGTAGAATACGAATATGGTATTAAAAATAGAGTCTAAGTACTCAGCGGCCCGCACCAACCCCAAAACTCTTCCAAACAGGCATATTGGATGTTCATGTCAATATGGAGCTCAAATAAAAGGTATTCGGAAGTAGATTATGAATACCGCAAAAAAAGAAGTTCTTGTAATGGGAAGTGTTCCCACCCAAAAAAAACCCCCAAATGGGCATATTAGCCGATTATGGCTACATTAGACTCAAGTGAAAGGTTTTTGGGAGTAAAGAAAAGAAATCTTGATTTTCAGTGCAAAGTTGGCCCCAAAAAGCCCTACAATCCGTACATATTTATCAACAATAGCAATTTTGGGCTTAAATGAAAGACATTTGGGAGTAGAGCAAAAGTTTGACATCCATATTTGGGCGGAATGTCTGAGGTACCACCTCCCACCTCCACATAATATGGGGCAGAAATGAAACCAACTATGGTGATATAGGACCCATATAAAAAGTGTTTTAGAGTTTAGCACGAAGCCTATGTTTACTTTAAGAACCAAGTGTCTGCGTGGTCACCTCACTCCCATAATACATTCCAAACCGGTCACATATTTTGCCCACTACAATATCGGTTTCCAATGAAAGGTGTAAGGGAGTAGATCAAAAATTTGCCCATAAACATATCAATAAAGAATAGGGGCCAACTTCTCACAAATGCATGAGTCTTGTACGATTTAAGTTTAAGCACAATGATAAAGGACCTCATATTTCCCCAACATAAGAAATGGATAACCAACACTTAAAATATTTACAGTGTTGTCGCCAGGATTTGAATTCACGCGTTTAGCATCATTGGCGGACTAGCTTACCTCTGCGTTGCAACGACATGAATTCGATATCCACATTCGGGGCGAAATGTCCCCATCTTAAAATTCTACCAAAACAGCCATTGCAACATAAGGCTTAAATAAAAGGTATACGAGCGTTAAAGAAGGTGATGTGGAGCGGGCCCGGTTCGGCCAGCCTTCTTATGGACAAAAATCTATTTGTGTTTGCTGGTTGGTTTGTGTGTTTGTCTGTTCCATATGGACTCAAAACGTCTAAACCGATTTTCCGTGGTGAAAATAGGGTACTACATTTTTTGATATCTGAAGGGGGTGCGGACTCTCCCCCTTACCCTTATTTTCAGAAGCGGCAGATCTCGGAGATAGATGGTGCGATTTAAGCGAAAATTTGTGTGCTCTATTTTAGTAACCTAAAATCAAAAATTTGGTATCCACATTTCGGATGGGGTACCTAGGGGGGCCGCCCCACCCCCAAATCCCACCGAATATATTTATAGACCAATCACAACAATATGGGACTCAAATGAAAGGTATTTGAGAGTGGAAAACGAATCTGATATTCAAATATGGAGTCATGTGTTTGGTGGGCCGCCCTACCCCCAAAACACCCCTTAATCGGGCATATTTACCGACCATGGCAATATGGGGTGCAAATGGAAGGTATTTGGAAGTAGAGTACGAATTGGATATCCACTTTCGAGACCAAGTTTTTGGGGGTTCCTTCCCTTCTCCAAAACACCCCCCAAACAGGACTTATTTACTGACCATGGCAATATGGGGGTAAAATTAAAGGTATTTAAAAGTAGAATACGAATCTTATATCCAAATGTGGAACTACGTGCTAAAGGGGGCGCCCCTCCACAAAAACACCCCCCCAAGAGGAAAAATTTACCGATCATACCAATATGTGGCTCAAATGAAAGGTCTTTGGGAGTAGAGCACGAATCTGATACACATATTTTTGGAAACGTGTCTATGGGACCATCCCACCCTCATAACACCACCCAAATAGAACGTATTTATTGACCATTGCAATATGGGCCTCAAATAAGATGTATTTTATAGTATAACACGAATCTGAGATATATTTTCAGGGCCAAGTCAATGATTGGCCGCCTCATCCCCCATAACACCCTCCAAACCCAACATGTTTGCCGACTATGGAAATATGGGGCTCAAATGAAAAGTATTTGGGAGTAGACCATGAATGTAATTTCAACATTCGGGATCAACTGTCTATGGGAGTTCCATGACAATTTGGGTCTTAAAGAGAGTAGAGCTCGATATTGATAGTTTCTAGGGCCCATGCCCCAAACCGGATATATTTGCTGACTTTTGCAATAAGGGGTTTACATGAAAGGTATTTGAGATTAGATAATGAATTTGATAACCAATTTTGAGGCCATTGGCAATATGGGTTTGAAAAAAATGATATTTGAGGGTAGAGCATGAAGCTGATGTATTTTCAGGGCTATGAGTTTAGGGCATATTTACCGACCATCTCAATGTGGGGCTGAAATGAAAGATATTGGGTAGTACAGTACGAAATTGATACCGAATTTCGGTACCAATTTTCTGCGGTCTACCCCTTCCCCAAAACGCCCCTCAAAGAGTACAATTTTATCGACCATGACAATAGTTGGCTCATATAACAGGTATTTGTGATTAGATAACGAATTTGATAACCAATTTTGGGCACAAGTTTTTGGGGGACGTCTCATCCTATAAACTCCTCTTAAACCAAAGGCAACATGGGGTTTAATTTTATTTATTTAAGAGAAGTGCTGCTGATATTTTTCAGGGTCTGGGGTACCACCTCACCCCCTTAAACACCCCTAAATCGGACATCACGAGAATATCGGGCTCAAATAAAGTCTTTTAAGAATGGAGTACATCTAACATCCAAACTTAAATGGCCCTAATCCCTCCGAGCGAGTTCATAGACCAATAGAAATAGAAATTTTTTAATAATTTCCTGCGATTACTAAGAGTTAAAACTTCTGCCAAATAAAACATTAACATGCCAAATATGTTTTTCATGCCAGCTTTTTTTTTTATAATAGGATATTATTTTTCATTGGTATTGATTGCCTAGACCTTTACTCCTTAGGCTTTTCACAGCTTTAAAAACAAAAACGCAAAACAAAATTTCTACGTTGTACTGCCAAAAGCCTTTTTTTGATTAAATTTTTCCAATAGAAATTTGATTATGAAAATAATTAATTTATGCAAAATTTGCCTTTTAGATGATGGGTGAGGCAATTTATGCGCCATACACTTCTATTGCTGTTTTTTTTTGGTTCTATTTTTCTTTGCCATTTTTTCATTTAATTTCATTAGTTTGATATAACGAAGTAGCTTGCAGACAGACCACGTTTATACATCTCCTTCAAAGTGGGTGGTCTATTTGGTAAACTGACTGGCAAGGAGTGTGGTGATGTTGTTGTTGCTGATGTTGAGGAAGGGAGGACATTTGGTAACTGGCATACACACTGTCTTACTTAGGAGTTATTAACATTTGGAGCAAATAAAAATTAATTTGAATTATGTTTATGAAGACCAAACATGCAATCGGCAAATAAGAAAAACGGAGCAAAAAAAAAAGCGAAAACGGCAAAAAGGCGTTCATGTATTCACGTTAATACTCATCAATGGCGGCAAAGGGCACACCGAAGCAAAGCCTTGCCCGGCACAAAAAGAGCTTACAAATGCAAAACGAAATGAAATGGAGAAATCTAAAAGGTAGTCGCAAAATGTTCTTTTCATTATGGCATGAGAAGGTATGTTCAATTCATTAATCGGTTTGGAACTGCTAGAAATATTTATCTGAAAGTCCTTGATTTGAGTGTATCTTGCCAGCAGATCGAAGGCTTATTCCATATCTCTCCATACTGAATACTCTAAGTATAAGACTAAGAAGACATACTATAGGCAAAATTTGAAACTCATACTCTGATCATACTTGACATGGATGTTGGAAGTCAAAACATAAGTCCCTGTGCCAAAATTCAGCCCAATCGGAAGAAAATTCAGGACTCTAGGGGCTCAAGAAAACAAAACTGGTGATGGGTTTATAGACCGACTCGGTCATACTTTACATGGATATTGGAAGTTATAGCAGAAGTCCTTGTGGCCAATTTCAAGCAAGTTAGATGATAATTGAGTCTTCTATGGGATCAAGAAATCGAATCTGGGGATTGGTTTATTTTGCGTTTTCATCAGTTTTAGACCAATTTCGGCATGGCTGTTGAAAATCTTTAGGCTCAAGAAGCCAAATCAGGAGCCGGTTTATATGGGATCTATATCAGATTAATCAGGATGTTGGAAATTAAAACACAAGCCCCTGTGCCAAATTTCAGCCCGATCGGATGAAAATTGAGGCCTCTACAAGCTCAAGAAGTCAAAACTGGCAATCGGTTTATATGGAGGCTACATCAGTTAAGACCTACTACCAGACCTACTTTTCGGATCATACTTATCATGGATTGCGAATTTCCAGAGACTGGAGTGCGTTGGGATCACAGGGGTGCTGAAATCTGCACCGCAGACAGGCCTGGAGGCGATGCCGGATATGCAGCCCATTGGGACCTATATTTGGAACTGCGCCGCCAGGGTAGCGCTTAGGCTGAGAGAGCCCGGCATGCTGAAGGAGGATGGTTGCGGCCACAGTTCGATTCTGGGTTTTATGGATGCGGAGGATAGAACGAAGAGGATCTCCGTCTACCTGTCACCAGTGCCGACCAGTGCCGACCAGTGCTTGGTTTTGCAGGATGAAACCTCGATGTACACAGATGGCTCCAAGAGGGAATTCGCCATACGTTTTCCTGAGAGGAACGAATGGAGGGCGGTTGGTTTTGCAGGATGAGACCTCGATGTACACAGATGGCTCCAAGATGGACTGGATTGGGGGTCTACTCTGATGCACTCAAAATCAGTATATCTCTGAGATTGCCGGAGTGTACGGTCTTTCAGGCAGGCCAGAATTTCTCTTGCAGTAGCCGCAAGAGAAATTCTGGCAAGGGGCTTACCGCCCTCGAAACTCAGAATTTATGTGGACAGTTTGACGGCGATCAAGGCCTTGGGGTCGAGGATGGTGAGGTCGAGATGCGTGGCGGACTGTTTAGAATCCCTGGATGGGTTCCGGGCCCACAATGTGAAGCTGACATTGGTTCCAGGGCATGAGGGGATTCTAGGAAATGAGAGGGCAGACGAGTGCGCCAGGAGGGGTTCGTCTGCGCTAGGCGGACCAGTCATCGGTCTTGCCTTCGTCCCATTTGTCGAGCTACTGAACACAGTAGAGTGGATGGCCAGGGCGGCATCGGCAGAGGTCCGTGCCATTGCAGTAGCCCCAAGAGAAATTCTGGCAAGGAGCTTACCGCCCTCGAAACTCATAATTTATGTGGACAGTATGGCGGCGCTCAAGGCCTTGGGGTCGAGGATGGTGAGGTCGAGATGCGTGGCGGACTGTTTAGAATCCCTGGATAGGCTTCGGGCCCACAATGTGATGCTGACATTGGTTCCTGAGCATGAGGGGATTCCAGGAAATGAGAGGGCAGACGAGTGCGCCAGGAGGGGTTCGTCTGCGCTGGGCGGACGCGCCATCGGTCTTGCCTACGTGCCATTTGTCGAGCTACTGAACACAGTAGAGGGGATGGCCGGTGGCGAGGTGGGACACGGTAGATGGTTCCCGGACTGCGAAGGCGCTATGGCCGGTCATCGACCGGATGTCGTGCGGTCTTTCGGGCAGAGGTCTGTGCCATTGCAGTAGCCCCAAGATAAATTCTGGCAAGTGGCTTACCGCCCTCGAAACTCAGAATTTATGTGGACAGTATGACGGCGCTCAAGTCCTTGGGGTCGAGGATGGTGAGGTCGAGATGCGTGGCGGACTGTTTGGAATCCCTGGATAGGCTTCGGGCCCACAATGTGATGCTGACATTGGTTCCTGAGCATGAGGGGATTCCAGGAAATGAGAGGGCAGACGAGTGCGCCAGGAGGGGTTCGTCTGCGCTAGGCGGACCAGTCATCGGTCTTGCCTTCGTCCCATTTGTCGAGCTACTGAACACAGTAGAGTGGATGGCCAGGGCGGCATCGGCAGAGGTCCGTGCCATTGCAGTAGCCCCAAGAGAAATTCTGGCAAGGGGCTTACCGCCCTCGAAACTCAGAATTTATGTGGACTGTATGGCGGCGCTCAAGGCCTTGGGGTCGAGGATGGTGAGGTCGAGATGCGTGGCGGACTGTTTATAATCCCTGGATAGGCTCCGGGCCAACAATGTGATGCTGACATTGGTTCCTGGGCATGAGGGGATTCCAGGAAATGAGAGGGCAGACGAGTGCGTCAGGAGGGGTCGTCTGCGCTGGGCGGACCAGCCGTCGGTCTTGCCTACATGCTATATATCGAGCTACTGAACACAGTAGAGGGGATGGCCGGGGCAGCATCGGTGGCGAGGTGGGACACGGTAGATGGTTCCCGGACTGCGAAGGCGCTATGGCCGGTCATAGACCGGAGGAGGACGATGGAGTTGCTGGCGTTCGATCAGCACTTTGACAGGGGTCATAATGCCGGACATTGTGCCATAGGCCGCATGGCGGAGCGCATGAGGATACCGCACAATGACTTCTGTAGACTTCTACCGTGAGGCAGTGGTGGCAGGATAACACAGTGTCCATAGCCGCCATGTGGCGGTGTGTTATCCTACAATGTCCGAGGTTCCTGGCAGTGTGAATTACACCATACCTAAGCTACTTTTGATATCCTTGGTAACAGAAGTTACCTAGACTTCTATACGGATGGCTCTAAGCTAAATGACCCGGTGGGCTTTGGGGTGTACTCTGAAGATCTAGAACTGGTCATATCAAAAAGGTTACCCGACCACTGCAGTGTGTATCAAGCGGAGATCCTTGCATTTAAAGAAATGGTAGAAAGGCTAAGATATGATGTCATGTCAACAATTGGCATAAATATCTTCTCAGCCAGCCAGCCAGTCATTAAATCCCTGGAGAACATATTTGTGAACACAAAAACCGCCCTCGACTGTCGCAGATCTCTCAACGAGATGGCTGAACAGTTCAAACTCAGCTGCTGTGGGTGCCGGTCCATTGAGATATCCCAAGAAACTGTAAAGCGGACGGGCTTGCGAGACTAGGAACTACCCTACACATTGCAGGGATACTAGAATCTGTGGGTATGCTTCTAGCGACATGTATGCTTAATTTTCAGGACCAGGCCCGAAGGACAACAAATGATAGATGGTCACAAAGAGGGGGCTGTGAGCATTCCAAAACTATGTGGCATTATCTTGACTTGAAGAGGTCTACCGCATAGCTGTCACTGGCAAAAACAGACGTCTCAGTTATTGTGTCCGTCTTGACAGGTCTTTGTCTATTCGGAAAAAACGCTGACAGACTCATTGATCAATTTTTCAGGATCAGGCCCGAAGGTCAACGAATGATAGATGGTCACAAATAGGGGGCTGTGAGCATTCCAATACTATGTGGCCTAATCTAGACTTGTAGAGGTCTATCGCTTTGCTGTCACTGGTTAGGACATTGTGTCAGTCATTGTGTCCGTCATGAAAATTCACTGTATAATCGAAAAACAGGCTGACAGACTGAAGGTTGCCAGTAACGATTTTTGCAGAAGCTGCGAGGACATCGTAGAAGAAGAGATTTTTTGAATTTTTAATGCAACACCTTCTGTGTGTATGTGTCCCGCACTGGCAGTCAGAAGGAGTTCAACTTTAGGTTCTCATTTTTTTGCGAACTTGTCTGATTTTGTTGATGTGAACATTTCCAAGTTGTTGGGTTTTTTAAAGCGATCTGGGGGGTTCAACGATATGAACTACAAGACATCAACCTTCTGTGTTCCTGTGGTATCACAATAGATGAAAACATCTAAGTGAGTCTGTCTGGCAGACTGCCGCTTAAACCTAGTCTAACCTTACCTAATACCGTTACTAAATTTTGAATAGGAATCGAGTGGGTGGGAATTGTACATGCCGATCTGCCTTCTCTTGCCATTAGTTAAGATGTTTGAGGTATTAAACCTCAATCATTGTGATTTCGCACCGAGGTTGGCATGACCGCCCATGACGCCGAACGCCTGGGTTCAATCCAGGCGTGAACTCCTGAAAAAATATCAGCGGTGGCTATCCCCTTAGTGATGCTGACTACATTTGTGAGGTATCCTGCCATATTAAAATTTCTCTGCCAAGTGGGGTCGCAATGTGGCACGCCGCACAGTGGTAGAAAATCGAAAAAAAACTAGTAAAAAAATATGCCGTGTGAGATCGGGTAGAGATATGTCTTTAAAATTTCAAATGGTTAAGAGCTGAGGTGGTAACGAGATCTAGGATGTACGGGCGCCTTTTGGCAGGCCTCTATATTTGGTCACATCGGTATTTCGAAAAATAGTTTGGGCTGCCAAGTCTTCGTATATGGCCTGATTTTCACATTTTTTTACTGGATAGTGCTCGAAAATCCCTACAAAAGAGCCCGCTTGAAGTTTACAATATCTCCATTGGTTTCGGAGATATTCGCCAATTTTATCGATATCTTCTTCGTATTTTGCTATTTGCGAAGATTTTTGAGTTTCGATTTTTATTTGTATGCATGATTTGGATTTGTGACAAAATTTACAACAACGTTGTCGTGACAAATGTCCAAAAAATTTTAAAAAGTTTATTTTTGGAATTCTTTATTGAAAAAACTTGCTTCAATACCTTAAATTGTATACCCACATCCATAAAATGAAAATATTGATCTAGAACACCTTAAAGTATATATACTCTTGATTTTCTCGACATTCTGAGTCGAACTAGCCATGTCCGCCCGTCCCACTGTCGAAATCACGATAGCGGTCAAATGCGTTAGGCTAGCCGCTTGAAATGTTGCACAGATACTTAATATTGATGTAGGTCATTTGGGATTGCAAATGGGCCATATCGATTCAAATTTGGATATAGCTTCCATATGAACAGATATCTTGAATTGACTTCATGAGCCCCTGGAAGCCGGAACTTTTGCCCAATTGAGCTGAAATTTTGCACGCAGTGTTCCGTTATGACTTCTAACAACTGCGCCAAGTACAGTCAAAATCGGTCAAGAACCTGATAAAGGTCCCATTTAAATCGATACCTTGATTTGACTTCTTGAGCCCCTGAGGGCCTCAAATTTCATCTGATTTAGCTGAAATTTTGCATACGGTGATCTGTTATGACTTCCAACAACTGTGTCATGTACGGTCGATATATAGCTCCCATATAAACCGATCTCCCGATTTGACTTCTTGAGCCCTAACAAGCCGCAATTTTGTCCGATTTGGCTGAAGTTGAGCACGTAGTGTTTTATTATGACTTTCAACAATTGTGCCAAGTAGTTTTAAAATCGGCCTATAACCTGAAATCGCTTCCATATTAAGCGATATCCAGATTTGACTTCTTGAGCCCCTGGAAGAAGCAATTTTTTCCGAATTGACTGAAATTTTGCACGTGGCGTTCTATTATGACTTCCAATATTTGTATTTAAATCGGTCTATAACCTGATATAGCTCCCATATACACCAATCTCCCGATTTGACTTCTTATGACCTTACAGGCCGCAATGTGTGTCCGATTTGCCTGACAGCCCTTCAGGCTGTTGTTGCAATAAACTTACTCTTGCAATATATCTCCCAAAGAATGAATAAAGTGCTATGCAGCCGGATTATCAAACATGGAAGATGGTATGGTCAGAGTGCAGGTGGGAAGGAGAACGCCTCAAGGAGGCATGTTCTCGTCGATTCTGCAGAATCGTAAAAAGCATGCAACATGAAAGCTGCAGCCCCCTGGCCATCGAAGACTTCATCAGGTCAAACCGTTCACCATGGGTTTGATGGCATATGATGCTATGGTCTGGTTAACGGTCTGGTACCGTTCTGTGTACCGTAGCAGCTGTGAGGACTAGACCTTCGACAGGTTGTTTCTCTTCTTTCTTGGTCTTAATTAGTCTGGCTGCAGACTGGAACTGTTATCTAACTTATCATTCAGTATGAGAGGAAGCACCCCTTTTCGTCAATAGATAGATGGAATTTGGCTTACACCTATCCATAACGCCCTTATCAGCTTTATTTTATTCAAAGCCCTTGAAAAGGGGCTTTTACATAAATAGAAAATTTAAAGATTTACCACTCCACCCCAGTCTAGTTGTCTGTCTGGTTCTTTCTTATTTATATGTTAACTAATTTTCTTTGTTTCTTTAATATTTTTTGGCAATTCGAATGTAAATTGTTATTGATTAGGGCACGCAACCATCCAAAAGCTTTGAAAATATGCAAAAGGTGTAGCATATAAGTCTGTCCTGTCTGTATCTGTGTGTCTTTGTAAATTTGTAATCAAGGCTCTTTCAGTCCTTTTTTTTAACCACAACAATAACGAAATGAAAAGAAAACATGCAAACATACACACACATAAATAAATAGAGCAGGACTAAAGGCTTCCCAATACGCTTGCCTTCTTTTTTTTTTGTTCTGGCAACAAATATAAAAATTGGCCACGTTCTCCTTTTGTTCGTTTCAAGTTATTGTTGTCTATTATGGGCGAGAGAGCTCTTTCACTCCATCATCGAATATTTGGCATGGCATAATGTGCTTTTGTGAAATGTCCTTAAAAGGAAATTGGAAATAAGTTATGACCTTGGTTTAAATTGCTATCTGAAAATTTATTTTGTATTTTTGTTTGGGAAAGGGATTCCATTCTATAGACCAACCAACAACCATCCTTCAATATGCGTTGACACTTTTTTTTCTCTGAGAAAAAAAAAGGAAATATCTGCTGCGCTAGTCCTCCCTCTATTGTCATCATCAACACAAACTGAAGTCCTTTGAGAAATTAATCAAAGTAATAATCCTGACCTTAAGTGTTTTTAATTTCCTTTATGGCGCAATGGACACCTTTGTCCGCGCCATGAATGCCATGAGCCATGAAGGACATTGCCAAAAGGCAACCAACACTCCATGGGCATCAATGTCGATGTCATGCCTTTGTATTGGCTTCGATTTAATTGAAATTGAGTTATGACTTTGTCGTTATAAAAAAAGTAAGTGAAAATTCTTGAAAAAATTGATTTTTTTGTGATGGAATGGATTTAAGGAAAAGTAAAAACGTGTAAAATTGGGTCGCGCGGAATCTTTGAAAGCCACCATCATGGGTTCTGCATAAAATTGACATAAAATAAAATTTGTTGAAAGGCACAATTTCACTCTGCGTACCAAATTTCTGCCAAACCAGGCAAAAATGAAAGCTTCTGGGAACCGAACAAGAATAATCGAGAGATCGGTTTATATGGGAGATACATCAGGATAACGACCGATTTGAACCGTACTTGGACTTAAGAAAACCCAATTCATCTAGGCTGAATTGAAGTTTTCCCAAAGAAAACCCAATTCAACTAGGCTGAATTGAAGTTTTCCTAAAGAAAACCCAATTCAGCTGAGCTGATTTGCGGTTTTCCTAAAGAAAACCCAATTCAGCTGAGCTGAATTGAAGTTTTCCCAAAGAATACCCAATTCAACTGGGCTGAATTGAAGTTTTCCTAAAGAAAACCCAATTCAGCTGGGCTGAATTGAAGTTTTCCTAAAGAAAACCCAATTCAGCTGGGCTGAATTGAAGTTTTCCTAAAGAAAACCCAATGCAGCTGGGCTGAATTGAAGTTTTCCCAAAGAAAACCCAATTCAGCTGGGCTAAATTGAAGTTTTCCTAAAGAAAACCCAATTCAGCTGGCTGAATTGAAGTTTTCCCACAGAAAACCCAATTCAGCTGGGCTGAATTGAAGTTTTCCTAAAGAAAACCCAATTCAGCTGGCTGAATTGAAGTTTTCCTAAAGAAAACCCAATTCAGCTGGCTGAATTGAAGTTTTCCTAAAGAAAACCCAATTCAGCTGGCTGAATTGAAGTTTTCCTAAAGAAAACCCAATTCAGCTGGGCTGAATTGAAGTTTTCCTAAAGAAAACCCAATTCAGCTGGGCTGAATTGAAGTTTTCCACAAAAAAAAAACCAATTCAGCTGGGCTGAATTGAAGTTTTCCTAAAGAAAACCCAATTAAGCTAGGCTGAATTGAAGTTTTCCTAAAGAAAACCCAATTCAGCTGCGCTAAATTGAAGTTTTCCTTAAGAAAACCCAATTCAGCTGGACTGAATTGAAGTTTTCCTTAAGAAAACCCAATTCAGCTGTGCTGAATTGAAGTTTTCCTAAAGAAAACCCAATTGAGATGGGCTGAATTGAAGTTTTCCTAAACGAAACCCCGTTTCCTAACAAAACCCAGGCTGAATTGGGTTCTGTTAGGCACATCGATATTCTTACCGAGCATGGTCAAGATTGAACTATATTTGAATATAGCTGCCATATGTACTGATCTCCTTCTTGGGACTAGAGGCCACCGTAGCGCAGAGGTTAGCATGTCCGCCTATGACGCTGAAAGCCTGGGTTCGTATCCTGGCGAGACCATCAAAAAAAAAAAAAAAAAAAAATCAGCACTCATTGATATGTAAGAAGTTTGCTCCTGTTCCTTAGGGGAATGTTCATTGGCAAAATTTGCATTTGCCTTCTTGCGACAATAGAGCACGTTTTTAACCCGATTTCGCCGATATTTGAGCTTTGTTAGGCTTTCCAGCGTTCGGGTTCAATATAAAGTGTGATTTTTAAAGAGTTATAGGAAAGTTTTTCAAAACAGGAATCGATAGTACGGTCCATATGGGAGCCACCGTGGCCCAGGAGTTAGCATCTCATGACGCCGAACGCCTGGGTTCAAAACCAAGTGGTGAACATCAAAAATTCAGCAGCGGTTATCCCCTTACTAATGCTGTTTATATTTGAAAGGTATACTGCCATGTTAAAGCCTCTCTACCAAGTGATGTTGCTATGCGGCACGCCGTTCGGACTCGGCATAAAAAAGGAGGTCCCTTATCATTGAGCTTAAAACTTTAATCGGACTGCACTCATTGATATGAGAGAAGTATCCCCTATTCCTTAATGGAATGTTCATGGGAAATTTAGTAATAGCAGTAGTACCGTCCATATAATTTAATATTTGAACAATACTTTATGCAAATGTTGCCTGTGACTGCGCCTATTTTGGCATAATCATTCAAACATTTCGGCCAGTATCTCAGAAATAAATACTTCAATGTTGTGTTCCAATGCATCAATTGAAGCGGACTTGTGTAGTCATGAGCTCTCTCAAACAAATAGTCATGAGCCCCACAAAAAAAAATCTAAAGGCTTTAAATCGCACGATCTAGGCGCCCAATCGACCGCTCCCGAACTTGACGTTAAATGTTCACCGAACTCGCCTCTCAATAAGTCCATTGATATACGTGCTGTGTGACATGTGACACAGTCTTGTTGAAATCACATGTCATGCAAGTCAACCTTTTGCATTTTGGGAAAAAACAAATTGCATATCATCTCACGGCAGAGCGAATCGTAACGTAACTGTGAATGGTGACATTCACAGTTACGTTACGATTCGCATCATCTTTAAAGAAGTACGGTCCAATGATGCCACCAGCCCATGAAAATTTATATTTCCATGGTTGGGGGTATCTAAAGTTCGGCCCGGCCTAACTTAATGCCTTTTTTCATGTTAAACTTCTTTTTTTAAGTGTTCATATCGCTATAAATAGGTTTTTAGCGACACTCGAATTATTTAGAACTCATTTATATCACAGAAGTTTACCCCTTGTTCTAGAACGAGATATTTATACTCATGACATAGAACATTTTATGTGCTTCCATTTTCTGCCGAATTCATTCAATACAATACTTAAGCAAAAACTTTTTGAAAGAAATTTAATTTCACTTCTCAAAATAACCATCATTATCGAAAATTCCTTGAATCACAAATTAAAAGTATATTTAAGAACATGATTTAGCCATAAAATGTATTCTAGATTGATGTTCCACTAAAAACGCTGCGTAGTTGCAAAATATAAAAATAAACATGTTGACATGTTTCAAGGAATACAACCCTCCCCACCCCCTAGGCACTCAAAGCGGAACTTTTGTTCTGTTAGTTTAATACAATTTTTGGGAATTTAAAAAAAAAAAGAAATAGTAACGATTGTATAAAAAGCAAAGGCAAGGCGAAAAATGAATTTTCTATAGAAAAAAGGGAATAAACACTAAGTTCGGCCGAGCCGATCTTTGGATACCCACCTCCTCGGATATATTTATAAATCACATTTCGCCAAAATTTGGCAAAAAAAAAACATCATTTATGAACCCATATCTGATGTACTGAATAATGAATCAACCTGGATCGAACTCGGTACAGACGTCGAAGAGTTTAATACAGCTCACTGTTCCAAATTTCAGCCAAAGCGAACAATAAAGGGGCCCTTATAAGGGCCTAACACAACTCACTGTAACAAATTGCAGCTAAATTCAGTAAAAAATATGTCGTTTATGGGTGAACGGCCTTCAATCGAGAGATTGTTCGATCTGAGACTTACTCGATGTGAGAATCATAGAAACTCACTGTTCAAGATTTCATCAAAATCAGGCAATATATGCGATTTTCATGGGCCTAAGACCATAAACTACGTTATGCAAATATAATCCGATTTGACCCTATTCGGTATGGATGTCGAAAAGCCCAACACATCTCGCTGTGCCAAATATCAGCGAAATTTTTCAAATCAGGATATCGGTTTATATGGGAGCTATATCAGGTTATACACCGCTTTAGACCGTACTTAGCACAGTTGTAGGAAGTCATGACACAACAGTTTTTTTTTTAAATTTCAGCCAAATCGGGTACAAATTGCGGCTTCAAAAGGGCTCAAGATGTCAGGTCAGGGGATCGGTTTATACTTACTTACTTTCACTTTAATTGGCTATGACAGAACACCTGTTCCAATAGCCGAGCTTAGAATAGCGTTCCAAGCACCACGATCTTCTGCGCTCATTTTATTATCTTTGACACCAAGTTTCGAGGTATCTCCCACCACTTGATCTTTCCATCGGGCTTTTGGTCTTCCCGGTTTGCGTGTACCACCGTGTTTGCCTTCAAAAGACGTCTTTGATGGAGCTTCTTCATGCATTCTGACAACATGACCTAGCCAACGCAGCCGCTGGATTTGGATACGTGTAGCTAAGCTATCGTCGTCATATAGCGCATAGAGCTCGTGGTTCATAAGACGCCTATATTCTTCATTAAGGCAAACTGGTCCATATATTTTACGAAGAATCTTTCTCCCAAATACTTCAAGCACTGCCTCATCTGCTATGTACCCATGCTTCAGAACCATATAACAGCACGGGTAGTATCAGTGTCTTGTATAGTGTAATCTTCGTCTGTCGAGAGGTGGCCTTGTTTCTAAACTGCTTACTTAGTCCAAAGTATCATCTGTTTGCCAGTATTATTCTTCGCTTTATCTCAAAACTGGTGTCATTCGTTTTGTTTACGGCGGTGCCGAGGTAGATAAAGTTACTGACTGTCTCAAAGATGTGGTTCCCAACTTTCTCCATTTTCTTTATCTGCTAGGTTGGGAGATGAAACCATCCATTTCGTCTTGTCTCCATTTACTGCCACACCCATTTTCACTGACTCCCTTTCGATTCTTCCCAAGGCTGCAGTTACAACCTCCGGTGTCCGACCTATGATATCGATGTCGTCGGCATAGGCAAGTAACAGTGTTCTCTTGTGATAAGTGTGTCATATCTATTCACATCTCCATCTCGTATAAATTTCTAGAGCAGGATATTAAAGAGATCACACGATAGGCTGTCTCCTTGTCTGAAACCTCGTTTGGTATTAAATGGTTCGGAGAGATTCTTTCCATACGCGTTTCTCAGTAAGAGAACGCGTATCAGTAAGTGTCATCCTGCAGAGAATTTTTCAGGGATACCAAACTCAGACATGACTTCAAATTCCTTTGAAAGTATAGGGCTATCGAAAGTGCCTTTGAAGTCTACAAAGAGATGGTAGGTGTTGATTTGTCCTTCTCGGGTCTTCTCCACGATTTGGCGCAGTGTGAATATCTGGTCTAGGGTGGATTTACCAAGTATCTTGTATGCGATGGGGAGGAGATTTATTCCTCTGTAGTGGGCACATTCCGGTTTGTCTTTTTTCTTGTGTATGGGAAATAGTATGCTGAGGTTCCAATCATCGAGTATATGTTCTCCTAGCCAAATCTCTTAGACAAGGTGATTCATACGCCTTCTCAGCGTGTCGGTCTTAAATGGTTCAGCGGGTAACCCATCGGCTCCTTCTGCCTTGTTGTTCTTTAGACGGGTCACTGCTATTTGGACCTCATTATGACTAGGAGGTAATCATTTTATACCATCAACAGGGATTGGTCCTACAGTATCATCTTCGCCGCCATCGTTGGACACCAGCTGTTGGGTAAAATGTTCTTTCCATATCCTCAGCATGTTATTTGTGCCAGTTCCCAGAGCCATGGGTTTGATGTTTAAGTTTTTGGTAAAAATTCCGAACTTCATTCTGAGTACTGTACATCTCAAATTCGCTCACACTCACGTCTTTCCATTTCCCTTATCTTTCTGCGGAATAGACGTTTCTCCTCTCTCAATTTTGCCCGATATCTCCCCTTCATCTGGCGCGTTGCTACTGATTGCAGGGTTGGTCTATATGCCGCATTTTTGGCTTCAATAGCATCTCGACATTCTTGGTCGTACCATGGGTTTCTTGGAGGAGGCTTCCGGTACCCAAGTACGGATTTCGCGGCATTTTCCATGGGGTGGGCAATAGTCATTGCCACTGTGCCATTACATCATCGGAACAAGGAGTGCTTTCATCAAGCAGTTGGGTCAGTCGAGTGGAGTATGCCGCTGCCATTTGTTGTGCTTGCAGCTTTTTAATGTGAAGCTTCCGTGCAGTGTCATATCGTACTTTCCTCGCCATGTTCAAACGGGTGCGAACCTTTACTGCAACAAGGTAATGATCCGAATCTATATTCGCTCCACGGATCGCTCATACATCTTACACGCTGCATGAATGCCTTCCATCTATCGCAACGCGATCAATGTGGTTCCTTGTGTTTTGATCAGGTGATTGCCATGTGGCTTTGTGGATATTTTTATGTTGAAATCTGGTGCTACTAACTATTGGGTTGCCCAAAAAGTAATTGCGGATTTTTCATATAGTCGGCGTTCACAAATTTTTTCACAGCTTGTGACTCTGTAATTGCATTCTTTCTTCTGTCAGTTATCGGCTGTTACTTTTAGCTTGCTTTAGAAAAAAGTATATTTGATTAAAGTTCTTTCTAAGTTTTATTAAAAATGCATTTACTTTCTTTTAAAAAATCCGCAATTACTTTTTGGGCAACCCAATACAATGTTTTTGGCCGCGACCAAATATATCAGCCTCAATCCATTACTGAACGTTCTATCGTGGAGGTTAAACTTTCCGACTGTTGGACCAAAAATGTCTTCCTTCCCTATCTTCGCATTAAAATCTCCCAGAACGATTTTAATATCATGGGCGGGGCAGCGGTCATATTATCACTCTAGGCGCTCGTAGAAAATATCCTTGGTCTGCTCGTCTTTGTCTTCCGTCGGGTTATGGGCACAAATAAGGCTGATGTTATTTGGCTTTTATGCGAATTGTGGCTAGCCTCTCATCCACCGGAGTAAAGCTGGAGGCAAGGTGTTGCAATCTCTGACTAACCACAAAGCTACAGCCAAATTCATGCCTCGTGTTATGGCAGCTTTAGTATAGTTCGTCACCGTTTGGTGTTGTAGTGATGCCATTCCCAGTCCATCGCACTCCCTGTAAGGCGGTAATATCTGCCTTGCACTTCTCTAATACATCCGCCAGCGCGTATACTGCACCTTCTCTATAAAGAGTGCGTTCATTACAGGTGCAGATCCGCAAATCATGGTCCTTTTTTCATTTACGTGAGTCGTCAACGTTTAGGAGAGGGGGTTCCGTTTTTACTATTCCTTTGTTTCTCATAGTAGTTCTCATAGTTTTCCGGGGGTGGGTTACTGGTCCAGCATTCCAACCGCAAGGGTTTTGTGGGATTGCACATGTATCCCTCATTGCGGCGAGCCGCTTGCTCCAAGATCCGACGCTCTCCTCTAGCCGCCCCTAACCTAACAGACGCTGAAGTTGGCCATTGTCATCTCAAGTATCATTGGCACTCAGTATTTAATTAAGAGCCAGTGCCACTTGACTCCTCACTGAGACTCTCTTCTTGAAAATCGCTGACTGCCCGCGGCCTCATTTGCAGCTACTCCGCATAAAAACAGAACTTTCCACCATTTGCAACCTGTGAACGCGCCCGGTATCTTTCAGCTAAGCTTCCTGTGGTAACGATAAACACCACACAAATAGGAGCTCAAAGTTTCAGCCTGTTTGGGCACATAGCACCACTAAATTTTCAACATTTTTGGATTAAACAAAATGGTAGGGGATGATTTAATCAGGGGACCTACAAACAGGTCCTAGGTTAACTTAAAACAATCGTTCAAACTGTCCAAAAGTTTTCATACAAAACAAGTAAAAGCGTGCTAAGTTCGGATGGGCCGAATCTTATATACCCTCCACCATGGAGCGCATTTGTCAGTTCTTTTCCCGGCATCTCTTCTTAGGCAAAAAATGATATAAGAAAAGATTTGCTCTGCTATTAGAGCGATATCAAGATATGGTCCGGTTGAGACCACAATTAAATTATATGTTGGAGACCTATGTAAAATGTCAGCCAATTCGAATAAGAATTGGGCCATTTGGGGGCTCAAAAAGTAAAATAGAGAGATCGATTTATATGGGAGCTGTATCGGGCTATAGACCGATTCAGACCATAATAAACACGTATGTTGATGGTCATGAGAGGATCCGTCGTACCAAATTTCAGGCAAATCGGATAAGAATTGCGCTCTCTAGAGGCCTAAGAAGTCAAGACCCAAGATCGGTTTATATGGCAGCTACATCAGGTTATGGACCGATTTAAACCATACTTGGCACAGTTGTTGGATATCATAACAAAACACGTGGTGCAAAATTTCATTCCAATCGGATAAGAATTACGCACTCTAGAGGCTCAAGAAGTCAAGATCCAAGATCGGTTTATATGACTGCTATGCCTGGTAAAGGACTGAATTGAACCACACTTGGCACAGTTATTGGATATCATAGTAAAACACGTCGTTCAAAATTTCATTCCAATCGGATAAGAATTGCGCACACTAGAGGCTCAAGAAGTCAAGACCCAAGATCGGTTTATATGGCAGTTATATCAGGTTATGAACCGATGTTAACAATACTTACCAAATTTGTTGGATATCATAACAAAACACGTCGTGCAAAATTTCATCCCAATCGGATAAGAATTGCGCACTCCAGAGGCTCAAGAAGTCAAGACCCTAGATCGGTTTATATGGCAGCTATACCAAAACATGGACCGATATGGCCCATTTACAATACCAACCGACCTACACTAATAAGAAGCATTTTTGCAAAAATTTCGGACATGGCTAGATCGACATAAAATGTCATGACGATCAAGAATATATCTACTTTATGGGGTCTCAGACGAATATTTCGAGTAGTTACAAACAGAATGACGAAATTAGTATACCCCCCATCCTATGGTGGAGGGTATAAAAACATGCACACCCGACATAATGTACATACGAGTATCTAAAGGTTTAGCATAAATTACGTAATTAGATACCCATCCTTCGAAGACATTTCTTCACTAATGATTAAGGAAAGTAGAAGAAACCTTGCTCATTTATCAACCTACTCAAACATTGAAGCATTCTTGAAGTTTAAGTTGGTAAACATATTTACGACAATGACGTCAATAGCCACAAGAACCCACAAAGGCACATGCACATTCAAATACACAAACACCAACAGAAGCACTTACACCTACACCCACAACTACATCCGCTTACAATGTCACTTCGATAGATTCCTGTGCGACTACAATTTATGCTTCCTGCATTTGACGAGAGACCACTTCATATCACAACGAAAATTTTGATTAATTAGTTCCCCCACTGCCTAAGTCAACATGTGTCGGTCAGTATAGTCTCCTTTTGAGTGCGAAGTGCCGGATTGAAGGAGGAGGGCTAAATACTACACATCCACCTGGCTAAATTACGCAATATTGACCACTTACAATGTATTAACACGCAAAATTCCAATAATTGCCAAAAGCAGGAAGGACTTAAAGCCTTCCAGCAGAGACATTGTGGGGTATGTCGTAGGCAATTGCCAGTTAAATTTCTTATAGGCATTTCACATTAAATATCTTCCGGTATATTAAACTCTTAGGCAGGCATAGGCTTAACATAATTGAAAGGCTAAAGACGACTTAGGCCACACAATTAGCGAGATGGAGGTAATGTTAAAGGCATTGATGATAATGCCCTACCATAGGATAGGATAGGGTAAGAAATTTGTTCTTTTTTGGAGGTCAAGTAATAAACTCCACAATAAAGCGCCTTTAAGACAAGTAAAAAGGCACTAAGTTCTGCCGTGACGAATTTTAGATACCCACAACCTCAGATTTTTATATTAACCACCTTTCGTCATAATCTGGTGATAAATGCGTCGATTATGAACCCATAGCAGCTAGATCGAAATATGCTCCCAAATTTTGCGCAGACGTTGAATTAACTGCTCCAAACGCTAAAACAGAATATTGTTCCAAATGTCAGCTATATCTAAATATAGTCAGATCTCCACCATATTCGGGAGGGATATGTAAGGATCAAATGTAACTCATTGTACCAAAACTCAGCGAAATCTGTTAATAAATGCGCTTTTTATGGGTCAAGAGCATAAATCAGGAGATCAATATATATGGCAGCCAGGGACGTATACAGGATTTTATTTTGGGTAGGGTCATATAGGAACTACAAAATATGTTCCTATTATTTTTTTGCGCCATTCAAGGATTGATGTCTGTAAGGACATTTTACAAAAAAAATGCCAATTTTGCAAACATCTTTCCACAGTTTGGGGATTTTGAAATCGGTTTAGAACAAACAACAAAATAAGAGAATAGCCTCTGCGAAAATTAAAAAAAATTTTTTTTGTCAAATTTCTTGGGCACTATAAAAGATATCCCGCACATTTAGGCCTGTTTTTTGTAGGGCTTTTTAGGCACCATAAATGTAGGGCCTTTTAAGCACCATTGAAAATCGAACCATAAATGCGCTTTTGACAGTCCGAACAAAATTTTGTAGGAACGAGGTGACCAACTCTGAAGGCCCACCAGTGGGCCCCTGTGACTTCTATTTGCCTGAAATTTTTTGCATATACACTGGATATAACCATGTAAAATTTCATGAAGATATCTCTATCCGTTACAAAATGGCAGACTTATTTCCACTTATTTTTTTCCATCCCACTGTGTGTCGTGGGGTCTAACACAACTCACTGTCCCAATTGCAGAAAATCGGTTTATAAGGTGACTATACCAAGTTATAGACCGATTTGGATCATACTTGGCACGGATGTTGGAAGCCAAAACAGAAAGTTTTGAGTCAAGTTGTAGTCTCAACGGTGAACTTTGTCAGTTCAAGGCATCCTTATTGGTGCTTTTGGTTAATGCATTTTTCGGCAGTCGATTTATAGGTGATCGGGAATTTTCGGTGGGCGTTGGTGGAAGGCGCCAGTTGTCCGTGCGGGAATGGTGTTTGGGATAGATAACGGAAGCCTTGTTGTCGAACTCTCCTTGTGTAAACTGAGCGATGGCCTGGCTGACCGGATCCGAATCGTCGTTTTCGGTTCTGGGTCGGGGCTGGTAGAAACGGTGACGGCGTCTTCTGGTTCGGTGGTAGGGAAAGGCAGGTGCTTTATTTACATATAAAGACAAAATATGATGTTTAGGATTCCAAGTGTCACTACTATTGGGTTGCCCAAAAAGTAATTGAGATTTTTTAAAAGAAAGTAAATGCATTTTTAATAAAACTTAGAATGAACTTTAATCAAATATACTTTTTTTACACATTTTTTCTTAAGCAAGCTAAAAGTAACAGCTGATAACTGACAGAAGAAAGAATGCAATTACAGAGTCACAAGCTGTGAAAAAATTTGTCAACGCCGACTATATGAAAAATCCGCAATTACTTTTTGGGAAACCCATATAAGGTCTTTGGGACAATAGGCTATCAACGGCCTGTAATGCTATCTAAGTATGCGAACGGATCGCGGATGCGAGCTAAGCGCGAATACGAACTAGGCGCGGATGCGTGCTAGGCGCGGATGCGAGCTAAGCGCGGATGCGAACTAGGAGCGGATGCGTGCTAGGCGCGGATGCGAACCAAGCGCGGATGCGAGCCAAGCGCGGATGCGAGCCAAACGCAGATGCAACTTGGTGCGAACGGAGCTGGGTGCGGATGCAAGCTAAGTGCGGATGCGGACTAAGCGCGGATGCAACTAAGTGGGGATGCAGGCTAAGTGCGGATGCAGGCTAAGTGCGGATGCAGGCTAAGTGCGGACGCGGGCTAAGTGCGGACGCGGGCTAAGCGCAAATAAACAAGTCGCTGTTGCGACCAAAGTGCGGATGTGAACGAGTCGTGAATGTGTACGAGTCGCGGATGCGAACTAACACCAGAAACGGTGTTAAGACAAGAGATTTCCCAATGATAGCAGCAAAGACCCAACCTAAAGAGCACTTACGAAAACAGATTGATTGAGAATGATCGCCAGCCTTGGGAAAAAGGAAGATAGGATGAGGTTAAACAATGCCGGAGACATCACCCCGCCTTGGGAAGCTCCCTGTTTCGCTGTACGGTGCTTCGTCTTCTTATCCCTAAATTCCTTAAATGACCGGCGACCACACAGATAATTCGCGACTCAGCGTTTCAGGCCTGGCTGGAGGGGCGTGTTGGCGATGTCCTCAAATAGTTTGCCATGGCTGACCTTGTCGATTGCCTTCTATATGTCCAGTGGCTCGAGGACCGCCCTACTACATGGCCTGGGCTGATTGAAGCCACGGCAAATGTGTGCGTTGATGGCATGCAAAGTAGTTGTTGTGCTATGCGGTCTTCGAAATCCATGTTGATGCTCGGCGAATGGAAATTCTCATACGAGGCTCGGGAGGGGTAATGCCTCACGTGTCTTGGTTACTGGTGAGAGAAGAGTGATCGGTCTGTAGGACTCCCCCAAACTTGGGTCCTTTCCACGCTTCAGTGGAGGGATCACTCTGTTCATTTTCGAGACATCGGGAACTATAAGAGTGTTCAAAGACAGGTTGAGGACAGCAGTAAGGTACTTTACTCTAGGTAGATGCAGATTCTGTGTTGAGATTCCGTCGGGGCCCAACGCCTTGAAAGATTTGGCGCCACGGATGACATTCGCCATTGAGTGCACCGGTTACACCTCACCGACACCGACCGATGAGGCGGTCATGGCAAACCGAACAGAACCAGGGTCCGGTGTTCTCTTTAATCGCGGCACGGACCAGAAGCGGGCGGAGAAGACATTCCGGGATGTGCCTCTCCCATGACGAAAAGAGGACGAACACTTACGCTGAGGCGGCAGTCCTTGCCCATGATGATTGCCGTGGGAAGGGTGATATGTTAATATATATAGGAGCTACATATAAATCCGATGTTCCGATTTTTATGCAATTCAATAATCTCAAGAGTCAGAAAATATGAAAGAATATCGGAAAAAATGTCCTCCTGCTTCTTCTTTATAGCCGAGTCCGAACGGCGTGTCGCAGTGCAATACCTCTTGGGGAGAAGTTTTTACTTGGCTTCTATGCATGACATAGTACCTCACAAATGTCGCCAGCATTAGGAGGAGAAAGCCATTGCTGAATTTTTTTTCTGATGTTCCCGCCAGGATTCGAACCCAGGCGTTCAGCGTCATAGGCATACATGCTAACTTCTGCGCTACAGTGAACATCAAACGAATGCACTTTTTTATAATAATCTGTACCACAGTAGTTGTGTGGGGTATATATTGGGTTGCCCAAAAAGTAATTGTGGATTTTTCATATAGTCGGCGTTAACAAATTTGTTCACATCTTGTGACTCTGTAATTGCATTCTTTCTTCTGTCATTAACAGCTGTTACTTTTAGCTTGCTTTAAAAAAAAAGTGTAAAAAAAGTATATTTGATTAAAGTTCATTCTAAATTTTATTAAAAATGCATTTACTTTCTTTTAAAAAATCCGCAATTACTTTTTGGGCAACCCAATATATCGTTATTTGCACCCAATATATGTCGACTTCTGACTTAGTCAAGTTTTTTTTTATGTATATAAAAAAAAAAATTTGTTTAATACATACCTACATATGCAACCATTCCTCATAGATCATAAGAAAAACTAAAACTTGAATCTTCTTCTCAATCCAGTTATTAATTTTCCCTCTAATATCATTCCATGACAACTTTAATGGCATTACAGACTACATGTTATGGCGCACTTTGTTACAACTTAAGCTTGCACTACCCTTATGCAAACTCTTATTGAGCACCATTTGGATAATCTTTGTTGCAAAGTACGGTACAAATAACATCAAAATACTACAACGAGTCTTGGATTTTATTAACAGTTGACATGTCAGCAAATCACCTTGTACGCACCACATCCTGCTGTTGTGCTCTCCGGCACGTAATCAAAGAAACAATTATCCTGCGTAAATGTAGTCCTTGGTAATAATTTTTCATAGCCATCCCCACAATCACTCACCATGACATCATCAAAAAGATGTAAAAGCTAGCAAGAAAGAGCAGTAGAAAATAAATCCTTTTTTTAATTTGCAAACTTTGTTGCAGAAATAGTTGGCAGGTGGGTAGGTTGTAGGTTGATATGCAGGCATGTTTACAAAGTTACACTCGTATGCCGGCATTACCACGTAACACCTCAGTTACGTGTGTCTTTACAATTTCTTTCCATACCATCGCCTACGATAATTTTTTTAATTTTACACTTTTAGCTCTGCCACTGTTAGGTAGTTGTGGTGGTATAACCCTTTGCATCTAATAGTTCTGAACGCCCTCATACTTTGTATACGAAGAGGGTTTCAGAACTCCCGCGTGCCCCTATCATCGCGCTGGCAGTGGCACGTTGCTATAATTTAATGCTAGGTTGTTATCTTTATTTACTTAACACCTTCGTCATGCCACATACTTTTCCTAATTGAATGTGCATCCTTTGCCTCTCTGTATGAGTGGCTTCTTGGAGGCGCCCATAAGGCAGCTACAATCAAATGCAATTTTATTTAGACTTTGATGTAAAACCTGTAAGGTGGCAACAATTCTTCTTAGAGTAATTGTAAGGAATGGTACACAGTTCCATATAACCTTGCATACCTTTGTGGCAATAAAGAATAAGAAGGGAATTGGTACTGTATTACATTGTATTTACATTAAGTTGACTTCTCAAGCGGCAAAATACAGAAGAAAGTAATGTTTAACTGATATGTTAGTGGTATGAGTCAAGTAGTATTTTTCCCTAGAAATCATAATGTTTCCGCCGTGAGGTAGAGTCAAGCATTTTATGGTGCAGTTGTTGTTGTAATTATGGCGAACTATAGATTTCGGAAAATTTGAAGAGGATAAAGCAATCTTGGAAAAATAACAAGTAAAAAGGCGTTAAGTTTGGCCGGGCCGAACTTTGGATACTATAACCTACCTACCGGTGAAAATTGCATAGCTTATGTCCCATAGCAGTTATGTCGAAATATGATCCGATTTGGACCAATTACTAATAAGTACAAGTCATTGTTCAATTGTATATAAAAAAATATTGGTCTTTTAAGTAGCTATGTCTAAAAATAAACCGATCTGAATAATATACGACACGGACGTCGAAAAGCCTAAAAAAACTCACTGTCTCAAATTTCAGCGAAAACGGGCCATAAATGCGCCTTTTATGGGTCCAAAACCTTAAATCGAGAGATCGGTCTATATGGCAGCTATATCCAAATCTGAACCGATCTGGGCCAAATTGATGAAGAATGTCGAAGAGCCTAACACAACTCACTGTCTCAAATTTCAGCAAAATCGGATAATAAATGTGGCTTTTATGGGCCTAAGACCCTAAATCCGAGGATCGGTCTACATGGCAGCTATATCCAAATCTGCACCCATCTGGGCCAAATTGATGAAGAATGTCGAAGGGTCTAACACAACTCACTATCTCAAATTTTAGCAAAATCGGATAATAAATGTGACTTTTATGGGCCTAAGACCCCTAATCGGCCGATCGGTCTATATGGCAGCTATATCCAAATATGGACTGATCTAGGCCAAATTAACGAAGGATGTCCAAGGGCCTAACACAACCCACTGTCCCAAATTTCAGCAAAATCGGATAATAATTGTAGCTTTTATGGGCCTAAGACCCTAAATCGGAGGATCGGTCTACATGGCAGCTATATCCAAATCTGGACCCATCTGGGCCAAATTGATGAAGAATATCGAAGGGTCTAACACAACTCACTGTCTCAAATTTTAGCAAAATCGGATAATAAATGTGACTTTTATGGGCCTAAGACCCTAAATCGGAGGATCGGTCTATATGGCAGCTATATCCAAATCTAGACCGATCTAGGGTAAATTAACAAAGGATGCCCAAGGGCCTAACATAAATCACTGTCTCAAATTTCAGCAAAATCGGATAATAAATGTGGCTTTTATGGGCCTAAGACCCTAAATCCGAGAATCGGTCTACATGGCAGCTATATCCAAATCTGGACCCATCTGGGCCAAATTGATGAAGAATATCGAAGGGTCTAACACAACTCACTGTTTCAAATTTTAGCAAAATCGGATAATAAATGTGACTTTTATGGGCCTAAGACCCTAAATCGGCCGATCGGTCTATTTGGAGGCTATATCAAGATATAGTCCGAGCCTAACAAAACTCACAGTCTCAAATTTCAGCAAAATCGGATAATAAATGTGGCTTTTTTATGACTCTAAATCGAGGGATCGGTCTACATGGCAGCTATATTCAAATCTGGACCGATCTAGGCCAAATTAACGAATGATGTCCAAGGGCCTAACACAACTCACTGTCCCAAATTTCAGCAAAATCGGATAATAAATGTGACTTTGATGGGTCTAAGACCCTAAATCGGCTTATCGGTCTATATGGGGGCAATATCAAGATATAGTCCGATATAGCCCATCTTCGAACTTAACCTGCTTATGGACGAAAGAAAGAATCTGTGCAAAGTTTCAGCTCAATATCGCTATTTTTAAAGACTGTAGCGTGATTTCAACAGACTGACGGACAGACGGACGGGCATGTTTAGATCGTCTTAGATTTTCACGCTGATCAAGAATATTTATATCTTATAGGGTCGGAAATGGATGTTTCGATGTGTTGCAAACGGAATGACAAAATGAATATACCCCCATCCTTCGGTGGTGGGTATAAAAAAAGTGGGAATGAGATGCCTGGTGCGAGTGATCCTAAAACTTTCACCGATAAGAAGAGAGGCTTCTTTAATTGGGCTTGGAGATTTGCTGCACATGCTACCCTAAAGGCAAAACATCTGGTTTCGGAAACGGCAACTCAGTCAGCCAAGAGGCTGCGGGTACCTGGGCGACTTCCCATTAAGACGAACAATAGTAAAATGGCTCCAAGAACCTTCGCTTAGTCGCTTGTAACGTAGTTCTTTCTTCGGCTGAGCTAGATCAGCAGTCGTACAGGGGTTTTTCCTTTAAGGATCCACAAACCTTAAATAATGACACACTTTAATATTCCCTTCGGGATATGCAATCTAGGTTAGGTTGGGTTAGAGTGGCATTCTGGCATCAGACTCATTTAGACGTTTTCGTCCATTGTAACACCACGGGTACAGAAGAAAGAAGATGCCTTCTAGTTCCTACCGTTGAACCATCCAGATCGCTTTAAAAAGCCCCATAACTTGCGAATGTTCACATACGCTAAATCTGACAGGTTCTCAAAGAAATAAGAACCTAAAGTGGAACTCCTTCTGACTGCTAGTGCGGGGCATACACATAGAAGGTGTTCTATAGTCCCTTCTTCTTGGATGTCTTCACAGCTTCTGCAAAAGTCGTTGCTGGCAACCTTCAGTCTGTCAGCATGTTTTCCCATTAGTTTTCCCGAATGTTCACATCCGTGAAATCAGACAGATTCTCAATGAAATGAGAACCTTAAGTGGAACTCCTTCTGAGTGCTAGTGCAGGACACACACACTGAAGGTGTTCTATTGTCCCTTCTTCTTCGATGTCCTCACAGCTTCTGCAAAAGTCGTTGCTGAAAACCTTCAGTCTATTAGCATGTTTTCCCATTGGACAGTGACCTGTCATGACGGTCGTAATGACAGAGATGTCTGTTCTAGCCAATGACAGCAAAGCAGTAACGCTCTTCAAGTCTAAATTAGGCCACATAGTATTAGAATGCTCTGGAGGCCACCGTAGCGCAGAGGTTAGCATGTCCGCCTATGACGCTGAACGCCTGGGTTGAACCTGGAGAGACCATCAGAAAAACAAATTTTCAGCGGTGGTTGTCCTCTCCTAATGCTGGCAACATTTGTGATGTACTATGCCATGTAAAACTTCTCTCCAAAGAGGTGTCGCACTGCGGCACGCCGTTCGGACTCGGCTATAAAAAGGAGGCCCCTTATCATTGAGCTTAAACTTAAATCGGACTGCACTCATTGATATGTGAGAAGTTTGCTCCTGTTCCTTAGTGGAATGTTCATGGGCAAAATCTACATGTATGTATGTAGTATTAGAATGCTCACAGTTGAACTGTTCAGCCATCTCGTTGAGAGATCTGCGACAATCGAGGGCGGTTTATGTGTTCAAAAATACGTTCTCCAGGGATTTAATGGCTGCATGGCTGTCTGAGAAGATATTTATGGCAATCGTCGTAATGACATTATATCTTAGTCATTCCACCCCTTTCTTAATTGCAAACATCTCCGCTTGATACACACTGCAGTGGTCGGGTTGCCGTTTCGATATGACCAGTTCTGGATCTTTAGAGTACACACCAAAGCCCATCTGGTCGCTTAGTTTGGAACCATCCGTATAGAAATCTATGTAACTTCTGTTACCAGAGATATCGTAGTTCCAATCGGTTCTATCAGGAATAGTGGTACAGTACTTTTTTATCAAAAAGCGGCTCAGGTAGGGTGTAATCCACACCGCCTGGAACATCGGATATTGTATGAAGGATAACGCAGTGTCCGTAGCTGCCACATGACCAATGAGAAAGCTCCATTAACCTCACGGCAATGGTCGCTGCAATTTGGATAGCCACAATGTCCAGAGGTATTAGATGTAGCATTAAATTTGGTGCATCAGATGGTGTCGTCCTCGGTGCGGCTGTGATGCACAAACAAGCCATCATCCGCTTAAGTATTGAGCAGTAGGTGGACTTTTGAAGCGTCGTCCACCAGGCCACAACACCATATAGCATTATAGGTCTGACAACTGCAGTATATACCACATGCATGACATATGGTTTAAATCCCCAACGTGTGGCAATGGCTCTCTTGCAGGTGTATAGGGCAAGAGTTGCCTTTCTTACACTTTCCAAAATTTTGGATTTGAGGTTAAATTTTCTGTCCAGCAAAACACCCAGGTATTTTGCGCTTTCTGTAAATGGAAAATTCTCTCCACCCAAGGAGACAGGTTCCACAGGTAGGCATGGATTGCATGGATTTATAACTAGACCACTTTCGGTAGCCCACTTTGCTGTTGCATGTGGAGCTCCCTGAAGTATATTGCTTAGAGTGGTGGGAAACTTTCCCCTTACTGCTTCCTTCCCTTTTGCTTCCTATTGTCTACATTCCAAAGTAGAGGAGAAAGTACACCTCCTTTAGGTGTTCCTGTGCTGAACCGTCTTTTTAGATCCCAAGCCTGCCATGATGCATCTTTTGGTAAGTAAGTTATTAACAAACTTTCTTACGGTAGAGTTGATGCCTAGAAACTCCAACTCCTCCATGAGTGACATCGGTTTTACATTTTCGAAAGCACCTTCAATGTCAAGAAATGCTACCATTGTATATTCCTTGACAGCGAGAGAACGTTCTATATAGCCGACTACGTCGTGAAAGGCTGTTTCAGAGGTTTCGCCTTTACTATATTCATGCTGCTGCCGCGACAGGCGATCTCCAGGGATCTTTGCTCTATGATATGTTTCTATCAACCTCTCAAGAGTCTTCAGCATAAAGGATGACAAACTAATGAGACGAAAACCTTCATGTGGTAGGGGTTTCCTGCTTTCGGAATGAAACTTACCTTCTTGTCTCTCCATCCCACAGGTTTTATTGATAACATATTTCAGTTATTACAATCCACGAAGGTGTTCTAAGCTCTTAGGTGCAGGGTGTTGATGAGCGTTAGTCAGAGCGGCGCTTGGCCAGTAGGTGCCGGTTTCGGGAGATGAGCGTTTCGGTATTCGATAGATTTCTTCAGTATTCGGGCGGATCGGGATAACGAGGTTCGCGAAAGGATTCGGATGGTATTCGTTTAACTTCTGACCGTGGGGTTCGTTCGGGGCTCGGATTTGGCTTGGGCGTGTATCTCGGGCAGCACCACTACTCTGACTGGGCACTGTAAAGACAAGAGCAGAGTTAGGAAGGAAGCGAACGAGTGGCGTAGGGAAGCGAACAGATCGCATTTAGAAGGGAACGAGTCGCGTTGGGAAGTTAACAGATGACTTTAGGAACCGAACAGATCACGTTAGGAAGCAAAAGAATCGAGTTGGAAAGCGAAAAGATCGCGTTAGAAAGCGAACGAGTCGCGTAGGGAAGTAAAAGGGTCGCATTAGGAAACGAACGAATCGCTTTAGCCGATGAGTTCTCAAGTTCTTCTAAGCCAACGACTTCGGACCATGCCCTGCGTCTAATGGTTTTGTCTGCTCGTGCGAATCATACCCATCTTCAGAAAGGTGTGACATTAAGTACAGATTGTCAATTGAGCCAAGTGAGAATTATATTCCACTTGTCTTATCAAAAAAGACCTCGAATAACGACATTCAATGTAACAATGCTTAATGTGTATGTTAAACTAGCCGAATCGGGCCCGCTCTGTTGCGCCTTCTTTAACTCTCTAAAGACTTTTGAGGGTGGGGACACTTCGCTCTGAATCTGGATATCGAATTCGTGCCACTATAGCCCAGTTCCGCAGAACACCTGCGTGCGAATTCTGGCGAGAACACCAGAAAAATTTTAAGCGGTGGTTATCTCTGGCGAAATTTGCGAGGAAAAAAGCCATACGAGGCCATGTAGAGAATCTCCAAAGAGTTGTCCCACTGCGGCACGCCTTTTGGACTTGACTATAAAAAAGGTCCCTTGTCATTGAATTTAAACTTGAATCAGAAAGCTTGGATTCTCGGCAAATCTTGGATTCTGGGCAAATCTGCACTCTACTTGCAAATGCCTTTCCTTTGAGTTCTATATTACCGTACTGGTAAATACTTCCGGTATAGGGAGAATTTCGAGGGTGGGGTGGCCATGCAGACACTTGGCTCTTCAAGTATCAATTACATTTTATATGAGCCCCAGAATGGCACGATCGGTAAATAAGTTCTATTTAAGGGTGCGGTGGACCCCAGGGCCTTTGTCCCGAAAATGAGTATCAATATCCCGAAAATCGATCACTTTCTACTCTAAATATGGAGATATTTTGGGGTGGACCGGTTACCCAAACACATGGCTCTTTAATTGGATATCAAATTCGTTTTTTTTTCCTCAATCACTTTTTGTTTGAGCTCTATATTGTCGTGATTGGTTATATATCCATTTGGCGGGTTTTGGCCGGCCCTCGAGGCAACCGACCCCCAACAATAGAAACTATGTTTTGTTTTTGGTGACTATGAGAGTGAAAAAAAAATCTCGAACGAACCACATTGCACATCTCCGAGATCTCGTGTTTTTGAAAATTAGTGTAATGAGAAGTGCTTTTCAGAGGAGAGATGGCACCTCAGAGATTTCGACTCAAATATGGACATCAGATCCGACTCAGACTCCACTCCTAAATCCCTTTAATTTGAGCCCCATTTTGCCATGGTCGGTATATATGAACCGTTTGGAGGGTATTTTGGAGAAAGGGCGGCCACCGGCACTTTGCCCTGAAAATAGATATCAAATTCGTTTTTTACTTCCAAATACCGTTTTTTTGAGTCCCATATTGCCAAAGTCAGAAATGAAGTTAAGTTTAGGGGGTGCTTTAGAACATACTTGCCTCAAAAATTCGATATCAAATTCGTTTTCTACTCTCAAATACTTTTCATTTGAGTCCCGCATTTTCATTATGGATCAATTAACCTATTTGATGTATTTTTCAGGAGGAAAAGCGTCTTCTGGACGCAAGGGTTAATGACTTAATCGTAATGTAATACCAAATACCATTTGAGTCCCATATAGACATGGTCGGCTAATATGCCCATTTGGGGGTACCTCCCATTACTTGGACCTAATTGCTTATGCCATTTTTGTAATCTACTGTCGAAAACTTTTCATTTGGGGGCCATATTGACATGAACATCGAATATATCTATTAAGAAGAGTTTTTGGGTTCGGAAGGTCCGCTGGGTACTTGGATTTAATACCATATTCGTATTCTATTTTCCAATACCTTTCATTTGATACCCATATTGTCCCGATCGGTTCACTTTTATTTTTGGGTAGCACTTTTGGTGTTAAGGAGAGGCTCCCCAATTACTTGGGCCCTATTTTTAATTTGAAAATCGTCTTCTACTCCTGATTACCTTTCATTTGAATCCCATATTGTCCCGAACGGTCCATTTTTATTTTTGGGTAGCACTTTTAGGGTAGGGGGGAGGGTCCGCCCACCTCCCGATATCAATAATTTAAAAAGCCTATGTTTCTTCCCAGACCAACCTACACAATCTGTGAAAATTTCAAGGTAATCGGTTCAGCCGTTTTTGAGTCTATACGGAATAAACAAACAAACCGACAAACAAACACAAATTCATTTTTATACCCTCCACCATAGGATGGGGGTATACTAATTTCGTCATAACTTCTAAACAGATATATTCGATTCGGTTGGAATTGTAAATGGGCCAAATCGGTCCATGTTTTGATGTAGCTGCCATATAAACCGATCTTGGGTCTTGACTTCTTGAGCGTCTAGAGGGCGCAATTTTCATCCGATTTGACTGAAATTTTGCAGGTAGTGTTTTGGTATCACTTCCAATAACTGCGCTAAGTATTGTTTCAATCGGTCTATGTTTTGATATAGCTGCCATATAAACCGATCTAGGGTGTTGACTTCTTGAGCCCCTAGAGGGAGCAATTCTCGTCCGATTTGACTGAAATTTTGCACGTAGTGTTTTGGTATCACTTCCAACCACAGTGTTATGTATGATTCAAATCGGTTCATAATCTTGTATAGCAGTCATATAAACCGATCTTGGATCTTGACTTCATGAGCCAATAGAACGCGCAATTCTCATCTGATTTGGCTGGGGTGTCTTGTTATGACTTCCAATAACTGTGCTAAGTATGGCGCAAATCAGTACATAACCTGATATAGCTGCAATATAAACCGATCGGGGATCTTGACTTCTTGAGCCTCTAGAGGGCGCAATTCTCGTCCGATTTGACTGAAGATTTGCACGTGGTGTTTTGGTATGATCTTGGGTCTTGACTTCTTGAGCCTCTAGAGGGCGCAATTTTCGTTCGATTTGACCGAAATTTTGCACGTGGTGTTTTGGTATGACTTTCAACAACTGCGCTATGCATGGTTCAAATCGGTCCATGTTTTGATATAGCTGCCATATAAACCGATCTTGGGTCTTGACTTCTTGAGCCTCTAGAGGGCGCAATTCTCATCCGATTTGGTAGAAATTTTGTACAACGGCTTCTCTCATGACCTTCAACATACGTGTCTAATATGGTCTGAATCGATCAATAGCTTGATACAGCTCCCATATAAACCTGTCTTCCAATTTTGCTTCTTGAGCCCCTACAAGGCACATTTCTTACCGAATGGACTGAAATATTACACAATGACTTCTACAATGTTCAGCATTCATTTAAGCTCCGAATCGGAATATATCTTGATGTAGCTCCAATAGCATAACAGTTCTTATTCATGATTCTTTGTTTGCATAAAACAGATACCTCGCATAGAAATCGACAAATGCGATCCATGGCGGAGGGTATATAAGATTAGGCCCGGCCGAACCTAGCATGCTCTTACCTGTTATATATAAGAAGAAGAAAAATTTTATTGAAATTTTGGCCTATAGAATGATTTCGAGGTAGGCTAGGCAAAAGTTTATCTTTAGATAAACTAGGGCCCGAGGTCCCCCTCCCCCTGGCTAAGTCACTGATGGGAGCTATATCCAAATCTGAACCGATATGGCCCATTTGTAATCCCCATTGACCTACCTCAATAAGAAGAATCTGTGCAAAATTCCAAGCCGTTATCTTCATTCGTTCGATCGTTATCGTCATTTCGACAGACGGACGGACTGACGGACTTGGCTGGATCGACTTAGAATATCGATACTATGATATTATGACCTCGAAGATCAATATTTCGAGGTATTGCGGAATGAATAGTTTAATATAGCCTCCATCCTATGGTAACAACAATTCAGCATGTAGCAAAGCATACCTGACCAGCTAGTAACACATGAGATACTCAAAAATCGGAGACAGCGAATTACTCTAGAAATGCAGTCAATGCCAATCAGAAAGAATCCATCTCATTTGAGAATACTTATATGATACATCAAAAGAAAAACAATTAAGCTTTGAAATTCTAAACTAAAATATTTAAAGGAACTTCCACATATTTCCCTATACTTCTTAATAATGACCTTTGAACTAAAATGACTTGAATGTTTCCTTACAAATTGCAATATTTCAGTTCAACCTTTACAAAATATCTTCCCCTCACTATAAGTAATGGCCACAACATATTTACTAACATTTTTTTTTCTCATTTTTCTTTGCAGATTCCTTCTGAAAAAAAGCAGAGGAAGAAACCCTGGTAGTGAAAATTTAAAATTTTATGACATTCAATGCCTGCAGTCGAGTGTATTCAAGTAACATTAATATTCGATGCTGTCAAAAGTTTTCTCTTCAAGAATTTTTCTAAGGTTGACTTGTTGTGAAATGCACGTGCACTAGAACTGTCCACAACAACAAAAAAAAAAAACCTCAACTCTATAACCAAAGTGTGTAAAATTTTTGGGGTTTTCTTTGTTTTTTGCTTGTGCTTTAAGAAACTATACTGCAGTTGAGGTTTCCTTGGTGTTTGGGTATTTTGTTGTTGCTTTTTCATTTCGAATTCGAAAGATATACGCCAAGCATCATCAACCACCACATCGGCCCACAAAGGGTAGACAAAGAATGAACGATATTATAATGATATCGTTTCAATGTCGTTTTTTACGATGCTAAATGTTGGCATGGCTAGCGGGCATTGGCCACCCTTATCAGTAGTGGGACCACCAACAACAGCAACAGTAACCACATCAAGGCTACAGCCACCATATCTTTATTGTCAGCTAAGCAGCAGCAGTAGCAGCGACGGCTGCAGTGGCAGCAACAACAGCAGCATCAGCAACATAAAGCCAACCACAAATAGAGGACTAGCAAATCGACAACAGCATCATCAGAGGCTGGAATATAATCATCGCTGTCATCATCATCATCACCATCATCCCCATTATCTGAACGACAGACATAAGCAGCAGCAGCAGAAGCAACAACACCATCACTATAGCCATCATCAATTGAGAAGAGAGCAGTTGGTGGTGAAAAGCAACAGCATACGTGCCATAGCAACTTTCAAAAATGGATAAAAGTTTGCATTTGAATTCGAATTTATCAGCATCACGTCAAGTTAAATGTTGCCGTAATTCATGGTTACAGCAAACGAACAGCAAACTACTATTATCACTGGTGAGTAGATTGATTTGTTTGATTTTTTTCTTTGCTGCTGTTGGGTAAGCTTTTTTTGTCCTCTTTCTCTATTGACAAAATTCATTTTGGAGTGTGGGCGAAATTCATTTAACCAGAACAGAAAGAGAATCCTTTATGAAATTGAAAATTGTAATTTTGGTTTTTGTACATATTGATAAAGTTGGGCGAACTTGTGTGGTGTTGCTGGAATGCTTGGTTGGTATTTATTGGTCAGCTGAAATCGAATGGAAATACGTTTTGGAAAACTAGTTGGAAAAAGTTTATATTAAAAATACTTTGAGGGTAATGAAATTGTTAATGAATAGCAGAAAATATCTGTCGATTGTTTGAACGGGAATTTTGGTCATTGCGGCAAAAAGTATTGCATATCTTCAGGGGCTTAGGAAAATTTGAATTTTTATACCCTCCACCATAGGATGGGGTGGGGATAATAATTTGGTCATACCGTTTGTAACATCTCGAAAAATTCGTCTCAGAACCCATAAAGTATGTATATTCTTGATCGTCATGCCATTTATAGCCGCCCGTCCGCCGGTCTCTCGAAATATTATTAGCCATGTCCGTCCATCTGTCGAAAGCGCGATAGCTTTCGAAGGAGTAAAGCTAGGCGCTTGAAATTTTGCGTAAATACTTCTTATTTGCGCAAGTCAGTTGGGACTGTAAATGGGCCAATGGGACATTTATAGCCGCCGGTCCGTCGAAATATTATTAGCCATGTCCTTCCGTCTGTCCGTTTGTCTTTTGAAAGCACGAAAGCTTTCGAAGGAGTAAAGCTAGGCGCTTGAAATTTTGCATAAATACTTCTTATTTGCGTAGGTCAGTTGGGATTGTAAATGAGCCAAATCGATCCATGTATAGATATAGCTGGCACATAAAGTGATCTTGGGTCTTGACTTCTTGAGCATCTAGAGGGCGCAATTCTTATCCGATTTGGCTGAAAATTTGTACATATCGTTTTGGTACGACATAATCATGTTCATAATCAGTTCATAACCTGATATACCTGGCCTCAATCAGTTCATAACCTGATATACCTGCCATATTAACCGATCTCCTGATTAGACTTCTTGAGCCTCTAGAGGGCGCAATTCTTATCAATTTCGATTAAATTTTGCACGTGTTGTTTTGGTATGACTTGCAACAACTGTGCCTAGTATGGTCTAAATCGGCTAATAACCTGATGTAGCTGCCTTATAAGCCGATATCGCAATTTGACTTTCGGAGTGTCTGGAGGGCGCAATCTATACTAGATTTGCCTGAAATTTTGGAGAAGGTATTTTTCTATGCGTGACTTTTGGGGTGACTTGCAACAACTGCGCCTAGTATGATCTAAATCGGTTCATAACCTGATATAGCTGCCATATAAGCCGATATCCCAATTTGATTTTTTGAGCCGGAGGGCGGAGGAGGTATTTTTCTATGACTTCTAACAGCCATGACAAGTACGATCCATATCGGTCAATAACTTGATATAGCTCATATATATTAAAAAAAAGTCATTCAAAGAACTTGACAAATGCGATCCATTGTAGGAGATTTACAAGATTCTGCCCTGCCGAACTTAGCACGCTTTTACTTGTTATACCCTCCACCAAATGATGGGTGGGTATCCTAATTTGTCCCCGTTTGTAACACATCAAAGTATTTATCTCAGACCCAATAAAGTATTGTATATATGTTCTTGATCGTCTTGACATTCTAAGCCCATTTGGCAGTGTTTGTCCGTCTGTCGAAAGAACGCTAAAACTTCGATAAGGAATAAAGCTGGCGCTTGAAATTTTGGTATGAGACGTTTGGGAAATGGGCTATCGGTTCATGTTTTGATATAACTCCCATTTAAACCGACCCTGGATCTTGACTTCTTCAGGCTCTAGTGCGGGAAATTCTAATACGATTCGGATGAAACTTTGCTAAAGGAGTTTTATTTTGACTTTCATTAACTTTGCCAAGTATGTTCCAAATCGGTTTGTAACCTGACAAAGCTCTCGAATAAAACGATCGCTGATCTTGACTTCTTGAGCCACTAGTGGGCGCAATTCTTGTCCGATTCGGCTGAAACTTTGCACCAGGACTTTTATTTTGACTTCCACCAATTGTGCCCAGTATGACTTTAATCGTTTTATAACCTAAAATAGCTCCCAGATAATCCGATTTTGGATCTAGACATCTTGAGCCAATAGAGGGCGCAATTATGAGCCCTCTACCAAATTGAGCTGGACATTGAAAAGCTTCAAACACAACAGATGGCAACGGCATACTCCACTCGACGACTGATGAAAGCACTCCTTTTTTCGATGATATAATGGCGCAGTGGCAAACTATTGCCCACTCCCTGGAAAATGCCGCGAAATCCGTACTTGGGTACCGGAAGCCTTCTCCAAAAAACCCATGGTATGACCAAGAGTGTCGAGATGACTACTGAAGCCAAGAATGCGGCATATAGAGCAACCCTGCAATCAGTCGCAACGCTCCAGATGAAGGAGAGGTATCGGGAGAAAAGGAGAGAGGAAAACCGTCTATTCCGCAGAAAGAAAAAGGAAATGGAAAGACGTGAGTGTGAGCGAATTGAGATGTACAGGAGTCAGAATGAATGGTCCGGAAATTTTACCAAAAAATTAAACATCAAACTGATGGCTTTGTTGCAGGCACATCCTCCTGTAGAGACAAAGAAGGAAATCTGGTAACTCACACAAATGACATGCTGAGGATATGGAAAGAACATTTTGCCCAACTGCTAGTGTCCGACGTTGGCGGCGAAGAGGATACCGCAGAACCAATCCCTGATTTTGGTGTAAAATGCTAGTGCCCGACGTTGGCGGCGAAGAGGATACCGCAGAACCAATCCCTGATGATGGTGTAGAATGTTAACCTCCTAATCAGAATGCAGTGACCAGACTAAAGAACAACAATGCAGCAGGAGCCGACGGGTTACCCGCTGAACTATTTAAGACCGGAGGCGACACGCTGATAAAGCGTATGCATCAGCTTATCTGCGCAATCTGGCTAGAAGAACGCATACCCGAATATTGGAACCTCAACATACTATGTCTCGTACAAAAGAAAGGAGATAAGATGGAATGTGGCAACTACAGAGGAAGAAGTCTCCTCCCCATCGCATACAAGCTACTCTCGAGCGTACTGTGTGAAAGATTAAAACCTAAAGTCAAAGAGATAATTGGCCCCTATAAATGCGGCTTTAGACCTGGTCAATCCACCGTGGACCAGATATTCACACTGCGCCAAATCCTGGAAAAGACCCGAGAAGGACAAATCACCACCTACCATCTCTTTGTTGACTACAAAGCCGCTTTCGATACCCCTTTACGTTCAAAGGTATTTCAAGTCATCTCTGAGTTTGGTATCCCTGCAAAATTAATAAGACTCTGCAGGATGGCACTTGCTGATACGCGTTCCTCTGTAAGAATAGGAAAAAATCTCTCGGAACCATTTAATACCAAACGAGGTTTCCGACAAGGAGACAGCCTATCGTGTGATCCCTTCATAATCCTGCTGGAGAAGTTTATACGAGATGCAGATGCGAATAGATATGTCACACTAATTACAAGAGAACACATGCTACTCGCCTATGACGACGACATCGATATCGTAGGTCGGTCACGTGAAATAGTAACTGCAACCTTTGAAAGAATCGAAAGAGAATCCGTGAAAATGGGTCTGGCAGTAAATGGAGATAAGACGAAATGGGTGGTTTCAACTCCCAAAAGCCTTGTACAACCGAGCAGATAAAGAAAATGGAGAAAGTTCGGAACCACAACTTTGAGACAGTCAGTAACTTTATCTAACTCGGCACCGCCGTAACCGAAACGAATGACACCAATTTTGAGATCAAGCGAAGAATAATACTGGCAAACAGATGCTACTTTGAACTACGTAGGCAGTTTAGAAACAAGCTCACCTCTCTACAGACGAAGATTACACTATACAAGACACTGATACTATCGGTGCTGTTATATGGTTCTGAAGCATGGGTACTTGTGAAAGCAGAAGAGGCAGTGCTTGGAGTATTTGAGAGAAAGATTCTTCGTAAGATATATGGACCAGTTTGCGTTAAAGGAGAATATAGACGACGTATTAACCACGAGCTGTATGAGATGTATGACGGCGATAGCGTAGTTACGCGCATCAAAATACAACTGCTGCGTTGCCTAGGTCGTTTTGATAGAATGGATGAAGAAACTCCAGCAAAGAAATCTTTTGAAGCAAACAAGGTGATACAATAAAACCGGGAAGACCAAAAGCCAGATGGAAAGATCAAGTGGTGGGAGACACCTCGAAACCTGGTGTCAGAGATTGTAGAATGAGCGCAGAAGATCGAGGCGCTTGGAACGTTATTTTACGTTCGGCTAGTGGAACAAATGTTCCGTCATAGCCTATTAAAGTAAGTGAGTAAGATTTAATGTTAAGAGGCGTCTGTTTTTCGCCATAGGCAAACACAAGGTTGAAACTTAGAATCAGATGAAACATTATTCAAGCTAATATCGCTTAAAATATGGAAAGCCTTAAACTTTACACTCAATCCCCTTTCAAATAGTACTGAAATCTTCCATCTATTTCAACATACTACAAATTTGCATACCTTGCACATCTCCAAATTAAATTTCTTTGCTTTTCCAATTCGCTTGAGAGTGAAAGGGGCAGAGAGTCAGCGTTCTTTTCGTTGCGTGCATTGCATGCCACCGAGGAAATCAAATGGATATAGAAAACAAATTTAACAACAGCATGGAATAAAATGAAGTTAACCAAAAGAATACAAAACTACATCATTTGTCATTGACAAGGTTGGCAGAAAGAGAGCGAGGGAGCGAGAGCTGGAACACATTTAGCAAACAAGTTGAAAAGAGGAAAACAAACAACGACTCCAAAATGACTTTGATTACAACCAAAAAAAAAAAAAAAAAGGCGGAAAATGGGAAAACATTGTCACCTTGAATCACCCAAGGAATATTTGCATACAGTATTATAAGACAAGATTTAAGTACCGTGGAAATACAAAATGTGACAAATGTCAAGTGGGTGTAGTAAAGATTAGATAATAGAGGCAGTCTGAACAGTCTCCGTGTTTTTACCCATTGTGATATCAAAGGAGCAATACACAAAATCCTCAATTGGTAATCGAATCCACGGTTCTCGCAATCGCAAAGCAAGCAATAGTTACCAACTTAGCTGCTGGAATACATAATAATGGTGTAAAGAATATTATTTTACCCTCCACCATAGGATGGGGTTATACTAATTTCGTCATTCTGTTTGTAACACCTCGAAATATAATCGCCATGTCATTTTAAGTCGATATAACCATGTCCGTCCGTCTGTATGTCGAAAGCCTGCAAATTTTCGAAGGAGTAAAGCTAACCGCTTGAAATTTTGCACAAATGCTTCTTACCAGTGTAGGTCGGTTGGGATTGTAAATGGGCCAAATCGGTTCATGTTTTGATATAGCTGCCATATAAACCGATCTTGGGTCTTGACTTCTTGAGCCTCTAGAGGGCGCAATTCTCGTCCGATTTGGCAGAAATTTTGCACGTGGTGTTTTGGTATCACTTCCAATAACCGTGTTAAATATGATTCAAATCGGTTCATAATCTGATACAGCTGTCATATAAACCGATATAGGTTATTGACATCTTGAGCCTCTAGAGGGCGCAATTCTTATCCGATTTGACAGAAATTTTGCATGTAGTGTTTTGATATCCCTTCCAATAACCCTGTTAAGTATGATTAAAATCGGTTCATAATCTGATATAGCTATCATATAAACCGATCTTGGGTCTTGACTTCTTTAGCCTCTAGAGGGAGCAATTCCTATCCGATTTGGCTGAAATTTTGCATGAGGTGTTTTATTATGACTTCCTACAACTTTGCGAAGAATAGTTAAAATCGGTCCAACATCTCATATAGCTGCCATATCAACCGATGTGGGGTTTTGACTTCTTGATCCACTAGAGGACGAAATTATTATCCGATTTGGCTAAAATCTTGCATGAGATGTTTCGTTATGACTTCCAACAACTGTATTAAGAATGGTTCAAATCGGTCCATAAACTGATATAGCTGCCATATAAACCGATCTGGGGTCTTGACTTCTTTAGCCTCTACAGGGAGCAATTCCTATCCGATTTGGCTGAAATTTTGCATGAGGTGTTTTGTTATGACTTTCAACAACTGTGCTAAGAATATTTCAAATCGGTTCATAACCTGATATAGCTGCCATATAAACCGATCTGGGGTATTGACTTTTTGAGCCACTAGAGGGCGCAATTATTATCCGATTCAGATTGTACAACGGCTCCTCTTATGACCTTTAACATACGTGTCGAAAATGGCATGAATCGGTTTATAGCCTAATGCAGCTCCCTTATAAACCGATCTCTCTATTTTACTTCTTCAGCCCCTAAAATTCGCAATTCTTAATAGATTTGGCTGAAATTTTACACATTGTCTTCTATTATGGTCTCCAATATTCAGTTCAATTATGGTCCGAAATTAACCATAACTTGATATAGCTCCAATAGCATAACAATTCTTATTCAATATTCTTTGTTTGCCTAAAAAGAGATACCGCGAATAGAACTCAAATGCGATCCATGGTGGAGTGTGTATAAGATTCGGCCCTGCCGAACTTGGCACTCTTTTACTTGTTTTTCTATTAATTTTTCGCTTTGCCATATACTGTGATTGGTTTAAATGATAGAGCCATGACAAAGCTCTTCTACTAGTACACATTGCTCCAAGTGCAGTTCATACAGAACACGCTGTAAAGTAAAATGTGAATATGTTGACTCAAATTGAAATCGATGATAGAGGTCACATTGCACTTGCTAAAGTAAATATTGTCATGGCATAGCAAATACAATTTCATCACATGCTCGAAGAGGGGAAGAAAAATGAAAAGTGTGCAGTATGTAAGAAACAGATATGATTGATGATCCTATAGTATTCGAGGAAAACCAGTTACTCAATATTTGCTATCCTTTATTATAATGGCAGCATTAGTCTGCAGTTAGTGGAGAGTGCATAACACTGCATTATGCAACCGAAAACAAGTAGCCTGCAGTGCACTCTATGATAATAGCATTCAAATGCACTTTTCGAGATTCACTATATTTCTTTCCCTAGAAAGTAGCATTAAAATCCATTCTTTTCATTCCTTTCTCTTGTGTTTTTATTTCTTAGTTGTTCTATGTTAATATCCATAGAGCAGCTGAAACTTGCCTTATTATTTCCAAAACTCTTGCCTCATTCCTGTTATTCCCTTGTAGATAAATCTATTTCGAGTGATTTCGCCTGAAGTAGCGTTTCTTCGAAACAACCTTATTAAAGTGAAGATTTGTGTTGGCGGAGTAAGCAGAGTAAGAAAATTCAAAGGAACTAATTGACATATAAAAACAGCTGAAGAGTTTGTGCAAAATCTTATGGAACCCAGTAAACGACGAAAACAGAATTCTAGATAAATTCATTAAAGCGGGATAACTACAAGCAAGCTATAATAAGGATGTAAGTAAACCAGTAAGGAAAGGCAAAAGACGAGCGGAGCCGACTATATAATACCCTACAATTATAAATTCGGGCAATAGATATATGAACATGAGAGATATATAAAAATCTGAAGCGACTTTTTTCGTACAGATCGTTGGAAAATTGTTGTTACTGCAGCCACATAAGTGAAAATCCGGCGATAAATATATAAAGGAGTTATATCCAAATCTGAACCGATTTCATGAAATCTTGCAGATATATTGAGATCAGTAGCAAGACAATCCCTTCCAATTTTTTTGTAGATCGTTTGAAAATTGTAGTTACTACGGCCATTTAAGAGGAAATCGAGCGATACCCATATATGGGAGGTATATCTAAATCTGAACCGATTTTGGTGAAATCTTGCAGATATATTGAGATCAGTAGCAAAACAATCCCTGCCAAATTGTGTGCAGATCAGTTAAAAATTTTAGTTACTAAGGCTATTTAAATGGAAATCGCGCTATACATATATATGGGAGCTATATCCAAATCTGAACCGATTTTAGGGAAATCTTGCAGATATGTTAAGGTCGGTAGTAGAACAATCCGTATCAATTTTTGTGAAGATCGGTTAAAAATTGTAGTTACTACGGCCATTAAAGTGAAAATCGGGCCATACATATATGTGGGAGGTATATCAGAATCTGAACCGATTTTAATGAAATCTTGCAGATATATTGAGATCAGTAGGAAAAAAATTCGTGCCAAATTTTGTGCAGATGGATAGAAAATTTTAGTAACTACGGCCATTTAAGCGCAAATCGGGCTATACATATGTATGTGAGCTATATCCAAATCTGAACCGATTTTGATGAAATCATGCAGATATGTTAATATCAGTAACAAAACAGTCCATGCCAAATTTTGTGCAGATCGGTTAAAAATTTTAGATACTACGGCCATTTAAATGAAAATCGGGCTATACATATATATGGGAACTATATCCAAATCGGAACCGAATTTGATAAAATTTTGCAGATATGTTAAGGTCGGTAGTAGAACAATCCGTATCAATTTTTGTGAATATCGGTTGAAAATTTTAGTTACTATGGCCATTAAAATGCAAATCGGCCGATACATATATATGGAAGCTATATCCAAATCTGAACCGATTTTGATCAGATCTTGCAGATATGTTAATATCAGTAACAAAACAGTCCGTGCCAAATTTTGTGCAGATCGGTTGAAAATTGTTGTTACTACGGCCATTAAAGTGCATATCGTGTGATACATATATATGGGAGGTATATCTGAATCTGAACCGATTTTGATGAAATCTTGCAGAAATGTTAATCTCAGGAACAAAACAATTCGTGCCAAATTTTGTGTAGATCGGTTGAAAATTGTAGTTGCTACGGACATTTAAGTGGAAATCGGTGGATACATATATATGGGAGCTATATCCAAATCTGAACCGATTTTGATGAAATCCTGCAGATATATTGAGATCAGTAGCAAAACAATTCATGCCAAATTTTGTGCAGATCGGTTCAAAATTGTAGGTACTACAGCCATTAAAGCGCTAATCGGGCGATACATATATATGGCAGCTGTATCTAAAACTGAACCGATTTTGATGAAATATTGCAGATATGTTAATGTCAGTAACAAAACAGTCCATGCCAAATTTTGTGCAGATCGGTTAAAAATTGTAGTTACTACGGCCTTTGAAGTGGAAATCGGGCTATACATATATATGGGAGCTATATCCAAATCTGAACCGATTTTGATGAAATCTAGCAGATAAATTGAGATCAGTAGCAAAATAGTCCATGCTAAATTTTGTGCAGATCTGTTGAAAATTGTAGATACTACGGCCACTTAAGTGCAAATCGGGCGATACATATATATAGGAGCTATATCTAAATCTCAACCGATTTTGATGAAATCATGCAGATATGTTAAGGTCGGTATTAGAACAATCCGCACCAAATTTTGTGCATATCGTACATATTGTAGGTACTACAGCCATTAAAGTGCACTGCGGGCGATACATATATGTAGGAGCTATATCTAAATCTGAACGAATAGGGTCAGCAAGTAGGAATAGGCTTTATAGTTTCTTGATAACGGAAGGGGGCGAACACTCCACCGTTACGGCAAAAAACCCACCCAAAATCAAAAGTGGACCAATAAGGACAATATGGGTATCAAATGAAAAGTATGCAGGAGTAGATAACGAATCTGGCATACAAATTCATGTCGAAGTATAGAGGGTCACCCCACCCCCACGAAAACGCCCAAAATAGGCACATTAGCCAATCACGCATATATGGGACTCGGTTTGTTTGTTCCATATAGACTGAAAAACGGCAGAACCGACTTTCTCGAAATTTTTGCATTTTGTGTAGGTTGGTCTGGAAGGAAACATAGGCTACATAATTTTTCCGTCTCGGAAGGGGGACGGACCCTCCCCCTTATGCCAAAAACGCAACCCAAAATCAACAGTGGACCGATCGGGACAATATAGGTATCAAATGAAAGGTATTGGAAAGTAGAATACGAATATGATATTAAAATTTGAATCTAAGTACCCATCGAGCCGTCCCGACCCCAAACCTCCTAACTGACATATTGGACGTTCATTTCAATATGGGGCTCAAATGAAAGATATTCAGGAGTAGATTTCGAATCTGGCATACAAAATCAGATCGAAGTATAGGGGGTCACGTCACCCCTCAAAAACACTTTTAGACCCATTACAATTATATGATACTTGGCTGAACATATTTTCTTAAAATTTTCATAGATTGTGTACGTTTGTCTTGAAGGAAACAGAGGCTATATAATTTTTATATATCGGGTGGAGACGGACCCTCCCCTTTACCCCAGAAACGCCACCCATATCCGAAAGTGGTCCGATGGGCACAACAAAGGTATCAAATGAAAGGTATTAAAGACCAGAAAACGAATATCGTATTTAAATTTGGGTCCAAGTACCCAGCGTCCCCCCAACCCCAAAACTCCTCTAAACAGATATATTTGAAGTTCATGTCAATATGGGAGTCAAACGAAAAGTGTTAAGCAGTAGATTACAAATATGGCGTTAAATATTAGGTCCAAGTAGTGGGAGGTCGCCCACCTTCAAATACCCCCAAATGGGCATATTGACCGACCATGGCTATATGGGACTCAAATGAAAGTTATTTAAGAGTAGAATACGAATTCGATATCCCATTTTTGGGCCAAGTGTTTTGGGGTACGCTCTGAAGCACCCCCTAAACTAAACTTCATTTCTGTTGGGAATAAAGAACGAATTTGATATCTATTTTCAGTGCAAGGTGCCGGTTGCCGCCCGAGCCACAAAACACCCTCCAAACGGTTTATATTTACCAGCCATGGCAATATGAGGCTCAAATTAAAGGGATTTGGAAGTGCAGCACGAATTTGATATCCATTTTTGAGTTGAAATGTCTGAGGTGCCATCCATCCCTTAATGAAACCATTACCCCAAGGAAAAACATTACCACCAGGAATCGAGAAGGGCAAATTCTCAATGAGTGCTTTCCGATTCCAGTTTAAACTCTATGATAAGGGACCTTTTTTTATAGCCTAGTCCGAACGGCGTCCCGCAGTGCGACACCTCTTTGGGGAAAATTTTTTTTGAATGGCCAAGCATGGCATTGTACCTCGAAAATGTCGACAACATTAAGAGGGGATAAACACCGCTTTGTCCGATGTTCTCGCCAGGATTGGAACGCGCTCAGCGTCATAGGCTACAATGGCACGAATTCGATATCCGCGTTTAGGGTGAAATGTCCCCACCCTAAAAAGATATTAGAGAGTTAAGGAAGTCGCAGCGAAGCGGGCCCTGGTCGGCTGGTAGAGTATATATATTCTAAATCGTCTTGACATTTTGAATCGATCTCGCCATATCCATCCGTCCATCCCTCAGTCCGTTCGTCTGTCGAAATCACGAAAGCGGTCGAACGCATGAAGCTAGGATATTAAATGGGTCATATCGGTTCAGATTTGGATATAACTCCCATATGTTTATATGCCAAATCGATCTCCCGATTTGACATATTTAGCCCCTAAAAGCCGCAATTGTAATGCGATTGGACTTAAATTTTATACGCATTGTTCTGTTCAAATTACCGTGTCAAATCGGTCTTTAACCTGATATAGCTCCCATATAACCCGATCTCCTAATTTTACATCTTGAGTACCTGGAAGCCGCAATTTTTGTCCGATTTGGCTAAAATTTTCCATTTTATGTTCGGTTACGACTTCCAACAATTGTCCCAAAGACGGTCCAAATCGGTTTTTAACCTGATGTAGCTTCCATATAATCCAATCTCTCGATTATCCTTTTTCGGTTCCCAGAAGCATTAATTTTTGCTGGTTTTGCAGAAATTTGGTTATTATCCCTTTCAAGTAATTTTATTTTCTGTCGATTTTACGCAGAATCCATGGTGGTGGTTTTAAAAGTTACCGGCCCGGCCCGGGCGAACTCTTTTCTTGCGTTGTGGCCTCTTTTAACGGAACCAATGTCATTGCAATGATACACAAACATTTTGTTCACTTTGAGGTGTTTGAATACGCCAACAATAGCCGGTTGAGATTTTCCGGCTAAATATAACTTAATCACTTGAGTTTAATCACTTGAACTTCACGAATAACTTTCCTTTTAAACTCAGAAAACAATTCTTTGCTGGCTTGTAAAGAATATAATGGAGGTCACCGTAGCGCAGAGGTTAGCATGTCCGCCTATGACACCGAAAGTCTGTTTTCGAATCATAACGAGAACATTATAAAAAAATTTCAGCGGTGGTTATCCCCTCCTAATCCTGGCGACATTAGTGAGGAACTATGCCATTTAAAACTTTCCCACAAAATAGTGTTGTACTACAGCATGGCGTTCGGACTCTGCTATAAAAAGAGACCCTTCATCATTGAACTTAAACTTGAACAGGACATCACTCATTGATGTGTGAGAAGTTTTCCCCTATTCTTTCAATAGAATGTTCTTGGAAACACTTGCATTTGCAAACAACATAATGTGCTGTCAATAAATCAAATATTATGTAGCTATTATTTCTATTTTGACAGATACACCAGCATGATGTCCCCATTTTTCTTATAAAATTTTAAAATATGAGTATCAAAACACCTTAAAACAAAGCCATCACCCATCATTTCCTTCAAATATTTATTTGATAAAGACAAATTGTTTCCTGTACTGCCTTTAGGAGAGAGCATAACCGAAATTCATGTTACACTTGCCAATGTCAATGGTATTGTGACAAAAATTTATGTTGCTTTTCGCCTTCTGGGAAATGGAGCAGTCGAAATACTTGTTTTCTTCTTCCTCTTCGTTATCATTCAACCACCTAAATGAATGAGTATTGTGGTTTAGTTCGACATGAAGTTTGGTTTTCCGGGTGTTTTTTGTTTTTTGCTGAGATTTTTATTTGTACCCCAAAAGTCATTGAAAAATCAAAATCCAATGGTATTGTCTGCTCATCTGTTTGAAGATGGACTGAGTGGTGTGGAGCTGGATGCATGTCATGACACCACATTTATCTTCATTGCGTAAGAGAAGAAGGGCTATGGAAGAGATAAACGAGCAACCGAAATGCACATAAAATCCTTACACGGTGAAAAAAAAAAATTGTCCCTGTGAAGTGAATGCCATATAGGCCTTAGAATACTCATAGTCAATACAGAACAAGTAAAAGCGTGTTAATTTCGGCCGGGCCTAATCTAATATACCCATCACCATGGATTGCATTGTTAAGTTCTTTGCCCGATATCTCTTTATAGGCAAATAAAGGATAATGGATAAGAATTGCTATGCTATTAGAACTAAATTGGGTTATAAACCGATTCGTGTCATACTTGGCTTGGATGTTAGATACCTTAGTTGATGCCATTGAGCAAAATTTTAACCAAATCGTATAATAATTGCTCCCTATGGTAAGGTTAGGTTAGCCTAGGTTTAAGTGGCTGTCTGCCATCAGACTAACTTAGACGTTTTCGTCCATTGTGATGCCACAGGAACAGAAGAAGAAAGATGCCTTCTAGTTTCTACCGTTGAACCATCCAGTTCGCTTTAATAAGCCCAATAACTTGTGAGTGTTCACATTCGCAAAATCAGACAGGTGCTCAAAGAAATGAGCATCTAAAGTGGAACTCCTTCTAACTGCTAGTGCGGGACACAAACAGAAGGTGTTCTATAGTCTCTTCCTCTTCGATGTCCTCACAGTTTCGGCAAAAGTCGTAGCTGGCAACCTTAAATCTGTCAGCATGTTTTCCGATTAGACAGTGACCTGTCATGACGGACACAATGACTGAGACGTCTGTTCTAGCCAATGACAGCAAAGCGGTAGATCTCTTCAAGTCCAGATGTGGCCACATTGTATTGGAATGCTCACAGCCCCCTCTTAGTGACCATCTATCATTCGTTGTCCTTCTGGCCTGGTCCTGAAAACTTAGTTTATATGTCGCTAGAGGCATACCCACAGATTCCAGTGTCCCTGGAATGCGTAGGGTAGATTCTAGTCTCGCAAGCTCGTCTGCTTTAGAATTCCCTGGGTTATCTCTGTGGCCCGGCATCCAGAACAGGTGAATTTTGAACTGTTCAGCCATCTCATTGAGTGATCTGCAACAGTCGAGGGCGGTTTTTGTGTTCAGAAATGCATTCTCCAGGGATTTAATGGCTGCCTGGGAGTCTACCTGTATGAAAAGATACGTATGCCAATCGTTGTTATGACATTATATCTTAGCTATTCCACCATTTCCTTAATTGCAAGGATCTCTGCTTGATACTCACTGCAGTGGTCGAGTGACTTTCTCTATATGACCAGTTCTAGATTTTTAGAGTACACCCCAAAGCCCACCTGGTCGTCTACTTTGGAACCATCCGTATAGAAGTCTATGTAACTTCTATTACCGGGGATATCGCAGTTCCAATCGGTTCTACCAGGAATAGTGGTGCAGTACTTTTTATCAAAAAGCTACTCAGGTAGGGTGTAATCCCCACTGCCTGGAACATCAGATATTGCATCAAGGATAACATAGTGTCCGTAGCCGTCACATAACCAATGAGAAAGCTCCCATAGCCTCACAACAGTGGTCGCAGCAATTTGTCTAGCCAGCATGTCCAGAGGCATAAGATGTAGCATTAATTTCTGTGCATCATATGATGTCGTCCTTAGTGCGGCTGTGATGCACAAACAAGCCATCCTTTGTATACGGTTATTACGGTTAGTATTGAGCAGTAGGTGGGCTTTTGAATCGCCGTCCACCAGACCACAACACCATATAGCATTATAGGTCTGACAACTGCAGTATATACCCAATACATGATGCGCGGTTTAAACCCTCAACTTTTGGCAATGGCTCTCTTCCAGGTGTATAGGGCAAGAGTGGTCTTTCTTGCCTTTTCCAAAATGTTGGATATGAAGTTCAATTTCCTGTCCAGCAAAACACCCAAGTATTTTGAGCTTTCTTTAAATGGAATATTCTCTCCTCCCACGTAGACAGGTACCACTGTTGGTAATTTGTATCTCCTGCTGAAAAGAACTACTTCTGTCTTGCACGGCGATGTGGGCTACACTTTCAGTAGCCCACATCGCCATTGTATGTAGAGCTTACTGAAGTATATCTCTAGAGTGCTGGGAAACTTTCCCCTAACTACAATTGCCACATCATCAGCAGACGCAACCATTTTTACACCTTTTTCTCCCAGAGACGATAATATATTGTTAATGGCTATATTCCAACGTATAGGAGACGTGTGTCTCTGCTGACCCATCTTTTTAGATCCACATATCTCAAGCCTGCCATAATGCATCTTTTAGTAGCTATGTCATTTATAAACGTTCTTTCGGTAGGGTTGATGCCAAATCCTTCATGATTGACGTCTGTTTTACATTATTGAAGAACCTGCAATGTCAGGAAATGCTACCATTGTATATTCCTTGACATTGATAGAACCTTCTATGTAGCCCACTAGGTCGTGAAGGGCTGTTTCAGTGGATTTGCCTTTACTATATGCATTCTGCTGCCGCGACAGGAGATATTCAGGGATATTTGCCCTAAGATAAGTTCCTTTCAACCTCTCAAGAGTCTTCAGCATATAGGATGTCAGACTAATAGGACGAAAATCTTTCGACCTCTTGTGATAAGGTTTTCCTGCTTTCGGTATGAAGCTGACCTTCATGTCCCTCCATCCCACAGGTATATATGACATGCTGATACAAGCAGAGTATATCTCCCTAAGCTAAGGAACCAGTCTATCAAACACAGCTTGTAATTCAACCGGTGATACATCATCAAGGCCTGGCGATTAAAAGGAGTCGAAATTTCTTATCGCTCAAAGGATTTTCGAATCAGGCACAATTTCCCTATTAACCTCCGACTAATGCATAACAGTGACATTGCATTGCGCCCTATAGGGGCTCAAAAAGTAAAATCGGGAGATCGATTTATATGGGAGCTATATCAGGTTTCAACCCGATTCGGACAATGCTTGATACGTGTAGTAGCGTCCAAAGGAAAAATCACTACGCAAAATGTCAGCCAAATTGGATAAGAATCACGTCGTCTAGATGCTTAAAAAGTAAAATTGGGAGATTGTTTTATATGGAAGCTATATCAGGTTTTGGTTCGATTCAAACCATACCTGACACGTGTATTAGAGCTCATAGAAGCAGTCACTGTGCAAAATTTCAGCCAAATCAGATAAGAATTACGCTTACTGTGCGAAATTTTTCTAAAAGCGCAGCAAGTCAAGATCCGAGATCGGTTTATATGCGGGCTATATTTAAATATGGATCGATATGGCTGATTTACAAACCCAACTGACCTATACTAATCGGAAGTATTTGTGCCAAACTGCAAGCGCCTTGCTTTACTCCCTCTAACATTAGCGTGCTTTTCGCAGACGGACCGATGGACGGACATGTTTAGATTGACTTAAAATGACATGGCGATCAAGAATATATTTATTTTATGGGGTCTTAGAGCAACATTTCGATGTGTTACACACGGAATGACGAAGTTAGTATACTGCCATCCTATGGTGGAGGGTATAAAGGAAGGTTCCTAAAGAACGAAATTAACTATCGCTCACAAATAACTTTGATGTGTTTCTACAAAGGCAAATATCCACCATTTCGTCGATATATATTTCTGTAGTAGAACTTTATTGGCATCGCATGAGGTATTGGAAGTTTAACCCAAGCTGTCACATACAACCACATTCTAAGCACTACCGGTTTAGGCAAGCTGTAGTCTACTGTTAAGTCTCTCTCGAACCCCGGTAGACGAGATGACAGGACCTCAGTCACTCTTGACGCCATAACCGTGACTGATCCGAAGAGTTGCGCCAGGTTATTCAACCATCAATTTATTGTGCAACCCGAGAGTGACAGGGCAAGGAGGAGAGCCATTCGCCATATCCGTGGACAGCCATCACAATTTACCGTGGGCGAAGTTATGAATCATCCGTGGCGCCAAATCATCCAAGGAGTTGGGCCTCGACGAAATCTCTACACTGATACTGAAGAATCTGGATCTACCTGGAGTTGAGTACCTTACAACTGTCCTCAACCTGTCTTTGAATACTCTTTTAGTTCCTGATGTCTGGAAAATGGACAGAGTGATTCCGCTACTGATGCCTGGAAAGGACCCGAGTTTGGGGGAGTCGTATAGATCGATCTCCCTTCTCTCACCAGTAGCAAAGACGCTTGAGGCATTACTCCTCCCGAGCCTCCTAGGAGAAATTCCATTCGCCGAGCATCAACATGAATTCCGAAGACTGCATAGCACAACAACTACATTTGCCATGGCTTCAATCAGCCCAGGCCATGTGATTAGACGGTCCTCGTGGCACCAGCTAGACCTATCGAAGCCATTCGACTCGGTCAGCCATGCCAAACTATTTGAGGTCATTCCCAAAACGTCCCTCCAGCCAGGCCTGAAACGCTGGGTCGCGAATTATCTGTGTGGTCGCCAGTCATTTGCGGAATGTAGGGAGTGAAACAGGGAGTTCCCATAGGCGGGTGAAATCTACGGCACTGTTTAACCGTTACCTATCCTCCTTTCCATCCCCTCCAGACGGCATAGAGATCGTATCATATGCGGACGATTGTACGATCATGGCAACAGGCCCCCCATCTATTGTTGACATCTGCGATAGGTTGAATGTCTACCTCAACGACCTTGCCCCATATTTCGCTGCAAGAAATCTGAAGATATTCGCCACCAAATCTTCAGCCACATTGTTCACTACAAATACGAGTGAGGTGAATGCCGGGCTGATTGTGATGGTCGATGGAGAAATGATTCCGACCATCAAGTGTCCCAAAATTCTTGGCGTCACATTTGACAGCTCTTACTATTCTCCCCACATGCCATAAAGTCAAAAGTTGAACAAGGTCCTCAAGTCACTTGGCGGCAGCACGTGGGGTGCAAGCATAGCAGCCTTGTTGACCACGTACAAAGCAATTGGCCGGTCTGTGGTAAGTTATGCAGCGCCAGTGTGGTCTCGTCAGCTCTGTGACACGCAGTGGAATAATATTCAGCTCAGTCAGAATGTCTGTCTCCTCTGTTCTCTTGTGGACCACCTCCATAAGGTGATAAGGATCCTATCAGTGCACATGCTGTCTAAGCAATACTTTTTGGGCTGTTAATGCAGCAACCATCCCAATCATTATCTTGTGGATAGGTTTTCCACCGCCCAGAAGCCTTTATGTAGATCTACATGATCTAGAGCGTGAGATTCAGCGCTACAAGAGAGAACCTCCAGATCAAGCAGCATATCATGCGGGTCTCGACAACATTCATTCAGATGCGGTAAATAGTTACCAGATGAATGTAGGCCTTGGAGAACGACCGCCTCCCATTGCATCTGAAAAAAATTTAACTCCTTAGAGTAGTTCGGGCTCAATTATGTATCGGTAGATGCAGCCGCCTCAATTCCTACTGAGTAAGGATTAATGCAGACGTTCTAGATGTATGTTCCCATTGTGGCCAGGGACCACATGTCACCTGTTTCTGCCAAGCCAGACCCACTCGACTCAGACCCAAATCCCTCTGGATGATCCACATCTTAGTTTCAGAGTTCCTGGATCTTGACACTAAACAGAATCAAGCAGACGAAAGGGGATTAACCATTGCTGAAAATCTTTCTGGTGTTCTCGCCAGGACTCGAACCCATGCGTCATAGGCGGACATGTCAGCCTCTGCCCTAGGGTGGCTACGGAGGCAGAAGAGCCATACCTAAGTTTGAAAAGAAACTTCGACTTTATCCTCTGTCCCCTTGACTATTATTTTTTCCCTGTGTAAAATGCTTAAATTTGTTTTTTTTTCCCAAAATTTATTAGTGGCTGGAGTTTGTTTCTGTTGTGATTTGAACTACTTGGAGTTAACGGCAGCAGCATTTGTTAAACGACAGTATCTGGTTTGTATGTTGGTGTGTGCTTTCTGCCTTCCTTCTGTTGTTGCTGTATGACAATGTTGTCTTGTGGCTTTGGCTTCTGTTGCCTTAGTCCCTGTACGCATCCAGCATCAGCTCCATTATCTGTGATTTATTTTAAGTTGTTTTCAAGCAGGACTAAGACTAAGGATTTTTTTTTTTCTTTTGCTGCATGACATTTGTTTCGAAACTTGGAAATGTCATTTTTAATTTTAAATGAATGGCATAGGTTATATGAAAAATTTATTGTGTCAAGTTAAACAATGCGTGGGTGGAGGTTGTCGTTGGCATATTGAACTTAAATGGCAAGTATAAAATATCAATTAAAGGCAAATTGTTTTTTGGGGGCGAAGAAAGAACAGCTTTTGAGGAAATTGAAAGGTCTAGAGATAAGAGATCTCTGTTTTTTCTCGAGTCCTTATGGCATGGCAGGGGACTCAATGCAGCCTAACGTACATGGAGCTGACGATGAGAAGCCCATTTACTCAAAACTTGGAAGATCGTAATATTGGAACGTTAGGCAGTGCAGGGACGGCAGACTCAATAAGGTCTAAAGAACAAGAATCCGACGCTGGAACAGTTACTTTTTCAATCCGATTACTGGCTTATGTGTATGTCCATAGTGACACGGGGCGACTAAATATCCATACCCTTTTTTTCAACCTAAGCTAACCTGTAGCATGTCATTGAGCGACACCAATAAATAGAGAAGTTTTAAAGGGCTGAAAAAATATCGCCAGCCTTAATGAAGGGATAATCAGCGCCGAACAAATTATGATTCTCTAGCCTGCATTTGAGTCCGAAGATTAGCATGTCTGCCTATGTCGCTCAAAGCCTGGATGCGAATCCTGACGAGAACATTAGAAAAATTCAATCGGTGGATAACCCCACTAGCCACGTAAAAACGTTACCCCAAAAAGGTGTTGCCCTGCGGCTCGTCGTTCATACTAGGCCATTAAAAAAAAGATCCCTCATTATAGAGCTTAAACTTGAGTCAGGCAGTACTCAGTCATATGTGATAATTTTGCTCTGTGTTCCTTAATGGAATGTTCGTGGGTAAATTTGCATAGTAGACCAATTTTCTGGGGTATGCCTAGCCCATCCCCCAGAGGCCATTCTACGCTTCCGCCTTTATCGCAGTAGTGGTGTAAGGTGTAACTAGTAAGAGCGTGAAAAGCTCGGCCGCGTCGAATCTTACATACCCTCTACCATGGATCGCATTTGTTCAGTTCTTTGGCCGATATCTCCTTATAGACCAACAACGGAGAATGGATAAGAATTGCGATGATTTTTCAGCTATACCAAGTTATGAACCAAGGTTTTATATGAGAGCTATATAAGGTTGTGGACCGATTTAGGCCATATTTACCATATATATAACATTTCAACCCAATCAGGTAAGAATTGCTCCCTCTAGAGGTTCAAGAAGTATAATCGGAAGATCGGTTAATACTGGTGCTATATCAGGTTGTGAACAGATTTATGCCATCCTTGGCGCAGTTGTTAAAAGTTGGAACTAAACACTTGATGCAAAATTTCAGCCAAATCAGATAATAAATGCGCCCTCTATCGGCTCAAGAATATATATCAGGTTGTGAACAGATTTATGCCATCCTTGGCGCAGTTGTTAAAAGTTGGAACTAAACACTTGATGCAAAATTTCAGCCAAATCAGATAATAAATGCGCCCTCTATCGGCTCAAGAAGTCAAGATCCGAAGTCAGTTTATGTGGGAGCTATATCAGGTTGTGAACCGATTTGGACCATACTTCTCGCAGTTGTTGATGGTCAAACCAGACATTTTGTGCAAAATTTCAGCCAAATCGGAGAGTAATTGCACCCACCATCGGTTAAAGAAGTCAGGATCCAAGGTCGATTTATATAAGAGCTATATCGGGTTATCTCCACCATTTTAAGGCCGCTTCGGCGGCACTAAAGGTCCTCCTGATGGCTTGAGGATTTGACGTGGTTCTTATCCAAGAACCATGGGTGTGTGGAGGAATGGTACTTGGACTAAGAATTCCGGGATTTAAACTTCTCAATGGTACGGGGAATAGGAGACACAGAGTCTGTATTCTTGCAAAGGGCAGTCTAAATGTTTTTCTTCTTCCGTCGCTAAGCACTGAAGATTTAGTGGTAGCCAGCCTTGAAATAAACAAGTCTCATTACTGGCTGGCTTCCCTACATATATGGCTCACGATTCGGAGATGCCGCCTTCAAACCTTAAGCCGCAGATTGAAGCTGCTTCTGTAGGGAAGAGCCTCATTGCAGGAAGTGAAATGCACATCACCAGATAAGGGGAAGTTCGGATGTCAACGAAAGGGGTGATCTGCTATAATAAAGGGGATAAACCAACCTTTATTACCAGGAACAGGCAGGCGGTACTAGATATTACCTTTGTATCGGAAGATATAAGTGGAAGAATATGCGACTGAGAAGTGTTTGGATGCCCACAGCTTCTCTGATCATCCTTATAAAGGGTGATTTTTTTGAGGTTAGGATTTTCATGCATTAGTATTTGACAGATCACGTGGGATTTCAGACATGGTGTCAAAGAGAAAGATGCTCAGTATGCTTTGACATTTCATCATGAATATACTTACTAACGAGCAACGCTTGCAAATCATTGAATTTTATTACCAAAATCAGTGTTCGGTTCGAAATGTGTTCGGTTCGAAACGTTGGGGATGTAGACCGGTATATACTGCAGTTGTCAGACCTAATATGCTATATGGTATTGTAGTCTGGTGGACGACGCTTCAAAAATCCATCTACTGCTCAATACTTTACCGGATCCAAAGGATGGCTTGTTTGTGCATCGCAGCCGCACTGAGGACAACACCATCTGATGCACTAAATTTAATGCCACATCTTATGCCTCTGGACATTGTGGCTACCCAAATTGCAGCGACCACTGCAGTGAGTTTAAAGTAGCTTTCTCATTGGTCATGTGGCGGCTGTGGACATTATGTTATCCTTGATACAATATCTGATGTTTCAGGCATTGTGGATTGCACCCTACCTGTGCGGCTTATTGATAAAAATTACCGTACCACTATTCCTGATAGAATCGATTGGAACTACGATATCCTGGTTAGTTGAAGTTAAATAGAATTCTGTACGGATAGTTCCAAACTAGACGACCAGGTGGGCTTTGGGGTGTACTCTAAAGATCTAGAACTGGTCATAACGAAGAGGTCACCCGACCACTGCAGTGAGTATCAAGCAGAGATCCTTGCAATTGAGGAAGTGGCGAAATGGCTAAAATATAATATCATTAAGACAATTGGCATCAATATCTTCTCAGACAGCCTTTAAATCCCTGGAGAACGCATTTCTGAACACAAAAACTGCCCTCGACTGTCGCAGATCTCTCAACCAGATGGTTGAACAGTTCAAAATTCACCTGTTCTGGGTGCCGGGCTACAGAGATATCACAGGCAATTTTAAAGTGGACGAGCTTGCGAGACTAGGAACCACCTTACACACTCCAGGGACACTGGAATCTCTGGGTTTGCCTCTAGCGACATGTAAGCTAAGTTTTCAGGACCAGGCCCAAAGGGCAACGAATGATAAATGGTCACAAAGAGGGGGCTGTGAGCATTCCAAAACTATGTGGCCGCATCTAGACTGAAAGAGGTCTACTGCTTTGCTGTTATTGGCTTGAACAGACTTCTCAGTCATTGGGTCCGTCATGACAGGTCACTGTCTAATCGGAAAACATGCTGACGACTTTTGCAGAAGCTGTAGGGGCATCGAGGAAGAAGAGACTATAGAACACCTTCTGTGTGGGTGTACCGCACTAGCAGTTAGAAGGATTTCCACTTTAGGTTCTCATTTCTTTGAGAACCTGTCTGATTTAGCAAATGTGAACATTCGCAAGTTGATGGGGTTTTTAAAGCGATCTGGATGGTTCAACGGTAGGAACTAGAAGGCATCTTGCTTCTTCTGTTCCTGTGGTATCACAATGGACGAAAACGTCTAAGTGAGTCTGATGGCAGAATGCCACTTAAGCCTAACCTACTTCCCATATAAACCGCCAAATATGCCTACGAAAATATATTGGGTTGCCCAAAAAGTAATTGCGGATTTTTAAATGAAAGTAAATGCATTTTTAATAAAACTTAAAATGAACTTTAATCAAATATACTTTTTTACACTTTTTTTCTAAAGCAAGCTAAAAGTTACAGCTGATAACTGACAGAAGAAAGAATGCAATTACAGAGTCACAAGCTGTGAAAAAATTTGTCAACGCCGACTATATGAAAAATCCGCAATTAGTTTTTGGGCAACCCAATTGTTCCATAAACCTGACAAATGCGATCCATGGTGTAAGATATATAGGATTCAAATCAACCAAACTTTGCTTGTTCCTACTATTTTTGTTCTTTAGAAAATGCTGTCTAAATTTCTTTTCTTTTTTTTTTTGTAGAAAATGCTATCTTAAATTTCATTGGCATAAAACATTTTTCACAATTAAAATTTTTTTTTTAATTTTTGACCATATTCTCCTTTGAACAAATAACAACCCGCTAACAAAGCCCAGTCATGTGGTCTTTGTCCAAATTGCTTTCAATAATGGCATGTTATTGAATCAATTAAATTCTACTACGTTGTGGAATTGGAAGCAGGACAAAACCGGGGCTGCCTTTTGTTGTTGGAAATTTTCTCGTACCTACCACTCTTCCTTGATTTGTCAAGAGTGCACTCCCACCCACCCCCTATTCGAAATGGGGTGTCAATTGGTTGTGGAATTCCAATTATGTTGGTATTTTAAAACAAATCCTTGTTCGAGAACTTGTGCTCTCAACGAGATAGCAACGATGGTATTTTTCTGTTGTTTGCACATACCCTCATATACGAACGAACTTTCATTGTTGTTGCTGGTGGTGGTGTTGTTGTTCTTTGTTCTTGTCTAAGTTAAAGGAGCCAAGCGTAATGATACTATCTATCGTTGGCATTAAGGACACGAGGGAGAGAGCCAAACAATTGCTGCAATAATTGGAAGGGTGTAGCCTGTGACTCGTATTTCTGTGTTATCATTAAGGAATTAATTGGAATCTAAAGCACTTCAAATGAATGGACTCAACCACTAGTCGCTGGATTGAGGGGGAAAAAGTGGATGTTTGCCTGTCTAAGCATTTAACGTGTTAACATCTCATGAGAAAATTTCAGTTAATCCATTGCTTTGCGGTATGGTATGAGAGAATGCAATGAATTCCTTTCAAGTAGTCGTAGTAGTAGTAGAAGGTTATGGAGGTGTAGTGATTTTTGGCTTTGTGGTAAGATTCAAGAGCCATTACGTAATTGCTGGCTGCTAAGAGTTGGCAAGTTTTGTGTTTTGTAGCCCCCAATTGAGAAGGAGAAAGATATTCATTTTGTCAAACCCTAGGCAACCCTCTAATATAGAGTTTCAGCCAGACGGACAGACTTTCGTTTCATTTAATCCAAAATTATTCCTTTAAATCTGTTGCAAATTTTGACTTGAATGATTATGTCTATGTCAGGTTAATAAACTTTTCCTCTGCAGACCTTAAAGGTAGGCAATAACATTTGTTACTCTTGCCTGGCTATTTTTGACATTTTTAAAATAGAATTCATAGAACGAATCTTTTTGAAATTTTTTCTCTCCAAACCTTTAACGAATGTTTTTTTTTCTGGTCTATTTGCAAAATATGCTGATGAAGCAATGCAAATGTTCTGGAAAAAACAAAAAACGAAAATATAAAAAGACTATGGCAATTGCTTTTGTCTAAGGAGAAAATTTGATTATATGTGAAACAGTTTAAGTATTTCATGGAACTTTAGGCATTAAAAAATTTGAAGCATGGAAAACTTTTGCTGACGCAAATCGAGAGACAAAAGTCTTTTTTTTTCCCTTAAACAGAATAAAGAACTATTTGGTATGCAAATCCAATTGACACTTGAGTAAAGTGATCTTGGTAGCTCGTTTCTTAACAATTTTGTGTAACAGGGTGTTAATGGAAAACTGTGTCTCGCTTCAGACGGTTCAACAAACCGGAATTATTTTTATCCGTTACTGGGTAAATTGGTGACAGGAGTGATGTTGGTTTCTAGGTAACGAGTTCATCTCAGTCATGGCCTTCATCTCAGTCATGGCCTTCATCTCAGTCATGACCTTCATCTCAGTCATGGCCTTCATCTCAGTAATGGCCTTCATCTCAGTCATGGCCTTCATCTCAGTCATGGCTATCGGCCTTCCCGTGGTGTAACCAGGGGTAGCGTTGTGTAAATTTTATATATTCTTCTTCGAATGACTTTTTCAAAAAGAAAAGACCAGTCATAGAAAAACACAACCTCAAAAATTTCAGGCAAATCGAGTAATAATTGCGCCCTCCACAGGCTCAAAAAGTCAGAGATTGGTTTATATGGCAGCTATATCAGGTTATGGGCGGATTTTGACCATACTTGGCACAATTGTTGAAAGTCATACCAAAACACCACGTGCAAAATTTCATTCAAATCAGATAGGAATTGCGCCCTCTAAAAGCCCAAGAAGTCTATTGGGGAGATGGGTTTATAAGGCAGCTACAATATATCAGGTAATCAACCGATTTCGAATATACTTGGCGCAGTTTTTGTACGTGATACCAAAACCTCATGCCAAATTTCAGCCAAATCGGATAAGAATTGCGCCCTCTAGAATCTTAAGAAGTCAAGACCCAAGATCGGTTTATATGGCAGCTGTACGAAAACATGGATCGATTTGGCCCATTTACAATCCCTATCGACTTACACTGATAGGAAGTAGTTGTGCAAAATTTCAAGTGGCTAGCTTTACTCCTTCGAAAGTTAGCGTGCTTTCGATAGACGGACGGACATGGCTAGATGGACTTTAAAGTATCACGACGATCAAGTATATATATACTTAATGGGGTCTTAGAGGCATATTACGTGGAGTTACAAACAGAATGACGAAATTAGTACATCCCCATCCCATGGTGGAGTGTATAAAAACACAACCCCACATGGTATGTCCAAACTCTTTTCAGCAAAAATTTCCTATACGAAGTAGCGGATATGATAGTTAAATATATAGACGACATTAAGTTCATACAGGAAGTGCGCTAAATTGTGAAAATATCCGAAAAATGGATTATTAAACCTCCCAATACCTATGATGGTGGCAATGGGAAAATAATGGGAAAATATGTCGAGGGGCCTAACATAACTCACTGTCACAAATTTCCGCAAAATCGGATAATAAATGCGGCATTTATGGGCCTAAGACCCTAAATCGAGAGATCGGTCTATGCAAATCTTGATCGATCCAAATTGCAGATACATGTCAAAGAGCCTAACACAACTCACTGTCCCAAATTTCGGCGACGAGATCGGTCTATGTGGCAGCTATATCCAAATCTGGACCGATCTAGGCTTAATTGGAGAAAAATGTCAAAGGGCCAAACACAACTCACTGTCCCAAATATTGGCAAAATCTGACAATAAATGCGCCTTTTATGGGCGCAAGACCTTAAATCGAGATATCGGTCTATATGGCATCTATATCCAAATCTGGACCGATCTGTGACATATTGCAGAAGTATGTCGAGGGGTTTAACCTAACTCACTGTCCCAAATTTCGGCGACATCGGACAATAAATGCGCCTTTTATGGGCCCAAAGCCTTAAATCGAGAGGTCGGTCTATATGGCAGCTATATCCAAATCTGAACCGATCTGGGCCAAATTGGAGAAAAACGTCGAAAGGCCTAACACAACTCACTGTCCCAAATTTCAGCAAAATCGGATAATAAATGTGGCTTTTATGGGCGCAAGACTCTAAATCGGCGGATCGGTCTATATGGGGGCTGTATCGAGATATAGTCAGATAAAGTCCATCTTCGAACTTAACCTGCCTATGGACAAAAAAAGAATCTATGCAAAGTAACAGCTTAATTTCTCAATTTTTGAAGACTGTAGCGTGATTAAAACAGACAGATGGACGGACATGACTAGATCGTCTTAGATTTTTACGCTGATCAAGAATATATATACTTTACAGGGTCCGAAATGGATATTTCGATGTGTTGCAAACGGAATGACAAAATGAATATACCCCCATCCTTCGGGAGAAAATGCACCATTTTTATAGCCACACCACTGGTGGTGGGTATAATAACTGGTGAAAATGCACCATTTTTATAGCCACACCACTGGTGGTGGGTAAAAAAACTGTTGAAAATGCACCATTTTTATAGCCACATCACTACTGTGGTACTGAGCATTGTAACTTAGTGAAGAAGAAAGAAACCCAGACCGATTGATAAGTATACCGATTGACTACGAATCATTTTCTGATTCGATTTAGCTATGTCCTTCTGTCTGTCTGTCTGTTCATATCAAATTGTCGTCTTCAAATTTGGAACGGGCATTTGGCGTAGAGACGAAGCCTATTGAAATTGGAAAAAAACCGGTTCAGATTTGGATATAACTATTTTCCATTATTTTCAATGAACATTCCATTAACGTACAGGGGATTCTTCCTCAGATTTGGATATAACTCCCATATAAATGTTCGTCTAATACTGCAATAATATTGTCATTTGTCACGAAATTTGGCACTAGGGAGTCTCTCGTTGTCCCGACATTACTGGTGAATTTGACAGGAATCGGTTCTGATAGGAATATAGCTCCCATATATATCCAGCACCCGATTTCAACTGCTTGTGCCTTTGCAAGCGGGTGTATCAACCGATCTTTTTAAAACTAGGCCAGGACTTCAAGGGTCTACCGCAGCTCACTCTTTCAAAGTACAGCGAAATTGGGTAATAAAAAAGCCACTGATGGGTGAAATACCATAAATCGGGATTTCGGTGTATATGATAGCTAAGTTCAAATATGAGGCGTTTAGCACCATATTTGGGAAGCATGTGTAGGTGCCTCGTGGTACTCATCGGTCTATATGCAAGCTATATCAGGATATTGTGCGATCTAGACCATATTCGATAACGATGTCAAGGGTCCTAAGACAACTCACTATGCCTTATTTCAGCGATATTGGGTAATCACTATGCCTTTCGTGGACCCAAGACTTCGCATCGGGAGATTAGTATGTATGGTAGCAAATCCAAAAATAGTTCGATCTCGGATGTTATGAGTCTTATCATAGCCCGTGGCAAAAGTTGGGGGTTTAGACCGTGTGTCATGCATTGGGTATATACTGCAGTTGTCAGACCTTTAATGCTGTATGGTGTTGTGGTCTGGTGGACGGCGCTTCAAAAGTCCACCTACAGCACAATACTCAACCGGATCCAAAGGATGACTTGTTTGTGCACCACAGCCGCACTGAGAACAACACCATCTGATGCACTGAATTTAATGCTACATCTTATGCCTCTGGACATTGTGGCTAGACAAATTGCAGCGACCACTGCAGTGAGGTTAAGGGAGCTTCCTCATTGGTCATGTGGCGGCTACGGACACTGTATAGTTATCCTTGATACAATATCCGATGTTCCAGGCAGTGTGGATTACATCCTATCTGAGCCGCTTTTTGATAACCGATTGGACTACGATATCCCTGGTAACATAAGTTACATAGACTTCTATATGGATGGTTCTAAAGTAGACGACCAGGTGGGCTTTAGGGTGTATTCTAAAGATCTAGAACTGGTTATATCGAAATGGCTTCCCGACCACTGCAGTATATATCAAGCAGAGATCCTTGCAATTAAGGAAGTGGTGGAATGGCTAAGTCCCTTCGGCCATGTCTAGAACTCGTCTTTTTCTGGAGTTGGTCGTTGGAATTCCCCATTCTACCGCTCAAGAGTTGATATCACCAGCTACTGTGTAAGGCCCGTCTAATGTTCGCATAGTGTCTTCGATCTAATCTCACTGGATGCGAGATAGCAGCTAAACAACGTGAAGTAATCTAGCTGCGTCCAGGTGTATCCGTTTCCGTTGATGGAAGGATGTAGTGCTTATTGACATTTGTCTTAAATCTTTGGATGTCAAAGTGGGTGGGAAAAACATTAGCCGGAAGTCGATTCCACATACGAACGGTTCGGGTGAAATAAGAATTCTCTCTATAATGCATTGTACGGTTCGCTGGAAAATCAATTACAAACGGGTGTGAGTTCCTGGAGTGTCTAGTATCCCTGACATACATCCTTACATCAGGAATAAGAAGACGAATATCAGACGAACACACACCATGAAAGTACCGATAGAACAGCGCCAAACAACCCACATTGCGACGATGTTGAAGGGTGGCAGTAGAGTTGGATACCCCACTGTCCCCAATCAACGCCATCGCTCTCCTCTGTACACGGTCCAGTAGCTCCAGGGATGATTTTGAAGCTCCAACCCATACATGTGAGTTATACTCCATTTTCGGCCTTATGAAAGTGGTGTAGATGTTAAGAAGATCAGACGGAGTGAAGTAGTTCTTACACCGTTTAAGGAAGCCTAAACACTTGAATACTTCTTTCGACACTTCGAATACATGTTTAGCCCAACGGACATCACTTTGTATTTCAATGCCGGGAACATTAAGAGCTTCTGATTGCTCAACATCTACACCGTTGAAAGATGGTCGTAATGGGTCAGCGAATCGTTTGTGTGACAACAAGCAGCACTGAGTCTTCCGTGCATTAAAATCTACTCGATTCATTCGACCCCACTCAGAAATGGCCAGCAAATCCTGGCAGAGTGTATCATGCATAACCCGCCTCTTGTGTTCAATATCCCGAAGACTTGGCCTATGGTCGAATCAGTACGAATGACAGAGATTACTATTATCCGCAAATGAGTAGATCGGATTCGATGTCTGATCCAACAGATCGTTGATGAAAATTAGAAAAAGGGAAGGAGAAAGAACAGAGCCCTGGGGTACAGCAGCGATCAATTTATGCTCTTTACATATTCCTGAGCCAGAAAGGTGGCCTATCGAGCTTTTTTCTCTGTCCGAGCAATTCAAAGTATTTCAGAGGGTTAGTGCACTACATCTTGTGTGCACTTTTCCCGCTTGTAATGCATACTCCCATTCCCTTCTTATCGGGTCCTTTGCACTCCCACGTTAGATGTCCTACATCAAAGCAACTGAAGCATCGTTTTCTCTCATCCCCGAATTTTCAGCCGACAATTTGTCATTCCAATCACAAGCCTGCTGGTCTTCAGCAACTCATTGGCGTTGCTAGCTGGTAGAGGGACGAAGGCCATTTTTTTCACTGTCACTTTAAGGACCTTGATGTTTTAGGTCCTGCACGATTCCAGCCTTCTTAAGGATGCCCCTGAGGGATTAGCAAAACATCTCCTTATTTTCTCCTTTGCCCTTCACGCGGAGAATTACACCCGTTTTCGTCTTCTGGACGGAGCGGTTGGCGACTTCGGCTTCCGGAATCTCTATTGTCGCCTGCACGATTTCAGCCTTCTTAAGGCCGCCCCTGAGGGAATCGCAAAACACCTCCTTATGCCCTCCTTTGCCCATCACGCGGAGAAAAGCACCCGTTTTCGTCTTCTGGACGGAGCGGTTGGCGACTTTGGCTTCCAGTTTCGCATTTCGCCTAAGGTCTCTAGGCACGTTTGCGTAGCTGAGCCCTTCAATCGGCTTTATTATCAAGGATTCGCTTGCTCGTTGATCCGAGTTCGCGGTTTTCGCCACAGGGCTTCGGCGTCGTTGCCTCTTTTTCGGGCTTCTTCCTTTCAGCCGTTTTCGCTGGTGGTCTCGTTTCTACAGCTTTGTCCTTCTTCTTATCCGGGTTTTCATTGACTGGACTCGATGCGCTCTTCTTTTTTTGAAAATATGTCGAAAATGTCGACATATTTTTCGATGTCGTGAGAGTCTTCGCCACAGTTTTCCAGTTTCTGCGGTAGCTTTCTCTAATGTCCAAGAGTTACTCCATCTCTGACACACCATTTTTGACATCCCTGGACATATGGACATATATTTTTCTGCCCTCCTATGGCTAGTGGCAACTGGCGACTGACCATTTTGATACGTGAATGTTAGTCCCTACTGCTAATTGACTACTAGAAAATATGAAACTTATCCCGAATTTTGTGGTAAACAAAGCCGAATGATTTCAAAACTGCTCTTTCGGTTTTTCCGTCATCTCCAACTATCATAAATTTTACTTTAGCTTGTTTCAAGTTTCAAAACTCTATCTATGTTAGTGGCAATTGTTAGCTTGCTGCAAAACTTCTCGCTTAACTCGCTAAGGCCCTTTTTCATCATAATACAAATCGATTTCAACTATAGTGAGCCAAAGTATACAAGTTGTTCATCAAAACTTTGTCAAACTTGACGCTATTGCTTTTAAGCCATTACCAAGAATCCATTTATAAATCTCTGCTATAGCATTGCCGGGCAAAATTACAAAGTAAATTAAATTATTTGTTTCGCTTGTAGAAAATTTACATTTGAAGCTCTCCATAGAACAACTGCATAGTCAACAGAGTTGCATACAAAAAGTTGATGTCGGACTAAGTGTCTGAAGTAATACAAATGGCAGCATTCGAAACTAAGTTAAAACAGTACGATTTCCAAAGGGAATGATGTTAAGCTAAGTAAATGAAAGTAATTGAGAAAACAAACCAAATTGAAAAGTGAATTAATTTAGCATAGCATTTTTAAAATTATAAACAGAGTGGATTTACAGCTGTTCCTAAAGGGGTAGCCTTGGCAACTTTCCCTGTAGTGTAATGCTGCATGTTGAGCTTGCTGGTTAAATATAAATGCAGGAAAGAAATGAATGACAACATGCGTATAGGTCAAATTTAAATATTCCATTTCTAAAACTTATTTGCATTGCAAAGGGCAACAGGGTTAAAGTTAAGCTTTTGTTTTCAAAGGACAACGGCGCACAAACAAGGATTTCGGTGTCAATATGGGAAGCACAAGACCTGGAAATGAAAAATACAAAAAATCTTATATATAAAACTAGCCGAACCGGGCCCGCTCCGCTGCGCCTTCTCTTACTTTATATGGAAGAAAATTTTCCTTGGAATATTTATTTTCGACAATTAAAAAGCGTATCCCCAGAGAGTTGCTCCCACATTTGGATGTTAGATTCGTATTCTACTCCCAAATGTCTTCCACTTGAGTCTCATATGAGTAAATATGTACGATTTAGGGGTGATTGGCCAATATTTATTTTTGGTGGGTTTTGAGGGCGGGGCGGCCTCCTTAGGTACCCCATCCCAAATTTGGATGTCAAATTTTTCTTTTTATGTTACTATAGCGGAGCATACAAAATTTCACTTAAATCGCACCACCCATCCCCGAGATCTGGTGTTTCTGAAAATTAAGGTTAGGGGGAGGGTCTGTCCCCTTTATATATCAACAAATTTAATACCATATTTTCCCCACGGAACCATTATGCACCATCTGTGAAAATTTCAACAAAGTCCGTTATGCCCTTTTTGAGTCTATACGGAATAGACAAACAACCAAACCAACAAACAAACACAAATTAATTTTTATATATAAGAAGATATGGACCGATTTTGATCACATTCGGTACAGGTGCTGACAAGCCTTATAGAAGTCACTGCTTAAAAACTATGAATATCGAGCTCCACAGTCTTGAAGGCCCAAATTGTCATGGTGCGCAAATACTTCTTACTTGGGCATTGTTATGGTGGTGGACATCCTCTAGAGAGTTGGTACCGAATGTTGATATCAGATTAATGGTCGACACCCAAATACCCTTCATTTGAGCTCCATTTTCCATAGTCGGCAAACATGTCCAATTTGGGGGGTGTTTTAGGGAATGGGTATATATCATATTCGTGTTCTACTCTAAAATACCTCCCATTTGAGTCTCATATTGCAATGGTCAGCAAATACTTCCTATTTGGGTGGTGTTATGGGTGTTGGGTGGCCCCATAGACACTTTTTCCGAACATTGAAATCAGATTCGCAATTTACTTCCAAAGATCTTTCATTTGAGCCCCATGTTGCTATGTCCGTAAATGTGTCTTCTTTGGAGGATGTTCTCGGCGATGGGCCGCCCCCCAAGCTCTTGGTCCCATATCTGGATATCAGATTCGTATTCTACACTCATATACCTTTTATTCAAGCCCCATATTGCCATGGTCAGTAAATAATTCCGGTTTGGGGGTTGTTTTTAGGAAGGGGTAGACCCCCAGACCGCCCCCCAAACACTTGGTCCCACATCTGGATATCAGATTCGTATTCTACACTCAAATACCTTTTATTCAAGCCCCATATTGCCATGGTCAGTAAATAAGTCCGGTTTGGGGGTTGTTTTTAGGAAGGGGTAGACCCCCAGAAACTCTGTCCCAAATTTGAATATCAGATTCGTATTTTACTCGCTAGTATCTTTCATTTGAGTCCCATATTGCCATGGTTGGTAAATATGCTCGATTTAAGGGTGTTTTTGGGGGTTGGGGTGGTCTCCCTAACACTTGGTCCGACAAATAGATATCAGAAACGTTTTCTTATCTTAAATACCTTTAATTTGAGTCCCATATTGTCGTAATTGGTGTATATATATATTTGGTAGGTTTTGGGGTGGGCGGCCCCCCTAGGTATCCTATCCGAAATTTGGATACCAAATTTTTATTTGTAGGTTACTATGAGAGAGCACACAAAATTTCGCTTAAATCGCACCACCCATCTCCGAGATCTGTCGTTTCTGAAAATTAGGGTAAGGGGGAGGGTCCGCTCCCCCTTCAGATATCAAAAAAGTAGTACCCTATTTTCACCACGGGATCATTATGCACCATCTGGAAAAATTTCAAGAAAATCGGTTTAGCCAGTTCAGTCGGTTTGTTTGTTTGTTCCGTATAGAATCAAAAACGGTTCAAACGATTACATTGAAATCTTAACAGATTGTGTAGGTTGGTCTGGAAGGAAACATAGGCTATATAATTTTTTGATATCGGGAGTTGGGCGGACCCTCCCCCTTACCCCAAAAGTACTACCCAAAAATAAAAATGGACAGATCGGGAGAATATGGAATTCAAACGAAAGGTATTCAAGAGTCTACTACGAATTTCATAATAAATGTTGAGTCCAAGTACCGGAGGAGCGGCCCCAGCCCCAAAACCCCTTAAAATAGGTTTATTTGACGATCATGACAATATGGAACTCAAATGAAAGGTTTTCGGGAGCAGATTACGAATATGGTCAGGAAGGAGGAATAGGTTTTATAATTTATTGATAACGGAAGGGGGCGGACCCTCCACCGTCACCCCAAAAACACCACCCAAAATCAAAAGTGGACCGATAAGGACAATATTGGTATCAAATGAAAAGTATGCAGGAGTACATAACGAATCTGGCATACAAATTCATGTCGAAGTATAGGGGGTCACCCCACCCCCACAAAAATTCCCAAAATGGGCACATTAGCCAATCACAGATATATGGGACTCGGTTTGTTTGTTTTGTATAGACTGAAAAACGGCAGAACCGATGTTCCTTTTCGCATATTGTGTAGGTTCGTCTGAAAAGAAACATAGGCTATATCATTTTTCTGTCTCGGAAGAGGGACGGACCTTCCCCCTTCTGCCAAAAACACAACCCAAAATCAAGAGCGGACCGATTAAGACAATATAGGTATCAAATGAATGGTATTGGAGAGTATAATGTGAATATCAAATGAAAGGTATTGGAGAGTAGAATACGAATATGGTATTAAAATTTGAGTCTTAGTACCCATCGTGCCGCCCCAACCAAAAAACTCCACCAAACAGACTTATTGGAGGTTCATTTCAATATGGGGCTCAAATAAAAGGTATTCGGGAGTAGATTTCGAATCTGGCATACCAAATCAGATTGAAGTATAGGAGGTCACGCCACCCCTCAAATACGCCATTAGACCCATTATGACTATATGATACTTGGCTGAACCGATTTTCTTAAAGTATTCATAGATTGTGTACGTTTGTCTGGAAGGAAACATAGGCTATATAATTTTTAGATGTCGGGTGGAGGCGGACCCTCCCCCTTACCCCAAAAGCCACCCATATCCGAAAGTGGTCCAATGGGCACAATAAGGGTATCAAATGGAAGATATTGGAGTCCAGAAAACGAATATGGTATTAAAATTTGAATCCAAGTACCCAGCAATCCCCTTTCCAACCCCAAATCTCCTCTCAAAAGATGTTTTCGAAGTTTGTTTCAATATGGTACTCAAGTGTAAAGTATTGGGCAGTAGATTACAAATATGGCATAAAACATTAGGTCCCAGTAATGGGAGGTCGCCCACCTCCAAATACCCCCAAATGGGCATATTAGCCGATCAAGGCTATATGGGACTCAGATGAAAGGTATTTTGGAGCGGATTACGAATATGACATTAAAATTTGCGTTCAAGTCTAGGTGGCGATTTTCCTCCTCAAGATACGTCGAATGGGTTATTTGACTCATTATGACAATATGGAACTCAAATGAAAGGTATTTGATAGTAGAAAACGAATTTGATATCCAATTTTGGAACCAAGTCTTTTGGGGTATGCTCTTAAGCACCCCCTATGCTGAACTTCATTTCCGTTGGGAATAAAGAACGAAATTGATATCTATTTTCAGTGCAAAGTGCCGGTGGCCGCCACAGCCCCAAAACACCCACCAAGCGGTTCATATTTACCGGCCATGGCAATATGGGGCTCATTAAAGGGATTTGGAAGTACAACACGAATTTGATATCCATATTTGAGTTGAAATGTCTGAGGTGCCATCTCTCCCCTAATGAGAACATTACCACCAGGAACCGAAAAGGGAAAAGTTGTCACACATTAATGGGTGCTTTCCGATTCAAGGTTAAACTCAATGATAAGGGGCCTTTTTTTGTAGCAGAGTCCGAACGGCGTCCCGCAGTGCGACACTTCTTTGGGGAAAATTTTTTAAATGACCATGCATGGCATTGTACCTCGCAAGTGTCGCTAACATTAAGAGGGGATAAACACAGTTTTGTTTGGACTCGAACGCGTTCAGCATCATAGGCTACAATGGCTCGAGTTAGATATCCGCATTCAGGGCGAGGTGTCCCCAGTCTAAAAAGCTATTAGAGAGTTAAAGAAGGAGCAGGCGGAGGGGGCCCGAAAATAACGGAAAGTTACAGTTTCGTGAAAATTAACTTTTATGAGAGTAAAATATCAGAATATGAGGCTTCTTTATAATGAAACCCTACTTCGACCCAACCATTCATAAAACCAGCGAATTAGTTCGTGATCAATTGTTCTGAATTCTACAAGAACGATAAAATCGGCTTTCGTTCTTCGAGAATCAGTAAGAATGGGCTTTCATACCAAACCCTTCTTCTCTTTATTGCATTCTGAGTGTGTAGCTACATCCTTACCTTTTCTGTTTTCAACCATTAAATTTGCCAATTATCATCACTTAAAATTTCTGAAACAAAATTCTCTATTGTATTCACCTTTTGATGGATTTGTCTAACATCTACGCCCACTTGCCAAACTCTTGTGCCATCTTTCAACCTGTGGGAAAAGCTGCCGCACGTGCAGATTCCTGGCAGGGCAATAAATTACTTTGATGAATTTTTGTGCTTATTCAAAGAACATTGTCTCGATTATTTCTTATCACCTACAATAAGAGGCAACATGCAAAGTAAAATGCCTGTCATTTGCAAAATATTTTAGTCAATAAGTCCCATCGCATGGTATTCAATGAATTCTTTGGCCTTCGATCAGATTTTACACGAACGACATTTCATAATAAATGAAACAACATTACCGAGATGTAAGCCAATAGGCCGAAAGTGCAAATAAGCAACACAACACATCAGTTTTGTAAAGACCTCTGACAGCTTATTACGCAGCCTTAGGGCAAGGGAAATTCATTAAAGGACCTAAACAATCGAAATGACACAAAAGTGTAGGGGTTTATTATGAGAGAGAAAGGCATATTGTGCATTGACCAAATGTAGCCAATATTTAAAATTTATTAGAAATTTAGACAAAACTATCTACAATGAAGACAAGATTGGTATGTCAATATTTCATCCAAAATAGGGTTATTATTGGAAATGTTGTTAACATTAAATATATAAAGGAAACTTTCTCAAAATTTCAAATTCGTTGGAAAAATAAACAAAACTTCATATCCTTAACACATTTCTATACCCTCCACCATAGGATGGGGGTATACAAATTTGGTCATCCTGTTTGTAACACCTCGAAATATGCGTCTGAGACCCCATTAGGTATATATATTCTTGATCATCCTATCATTTTAAGTCGATCTAGCCATGTCCGTCTGTCCATCCGTCTGCCTGTCGAAAGCACGCTAACTTTCGAAGGAGTACAGCTAGCCGCTTGAAATTTTGCACAAATATTTTTATTGGTGTAGGTCGGTTGGTATTGTAAATGGGCCAAATCGGTCCATGTTTTGATATAGCTGCCATATAAACCGATTTTGGGTCTTGACATCTTGAGCCTCTAGAGAGCGCAATCCTCATCCGATTTGACTGAAATTTCGCACGTTATGTTTTGGTATCACTTCCAACAACTGTACTAAGTACGATTCAAATCGGTCCATATCTTGATATAGCTGCCATATAAACCGATCTTGGGTCTTGACTTCTTGAGCCTCTAGAGGGCGCAATTCTCGTCCGTTTTGGTATCACAACCAACAACCGTGCTAAGTTTAATTCAAATCGGTACATAATCTGGTATAGCTGCTATATAAACCGATCTTGGGTCTTGACTTCTTGAGCCTCTAGAGGGCGCAATTCTCACCCGATTTGGCTGAAATTTTGCATGTGGTGTTTTGTTATGACTTCCAATAACTTTGCTAAGTATGTCATAAATCGGTATAAAACCAGATATAGCTGCCATATAAACCGATCTTGGGTATTGACATTTTGAGCCTCTAGAGGGCGCAAGTCTCATCCGATTTAACTAAAACTTCGCACGTGGTGTTTTGGTATCACTTCCAACAACTGCGCTATGTATGGTTCAAATCGGTCCATGTTTTGATACATCTGCCATAAAAACCGATCTTGGGTCTTGACTTCTTGAGCCTCTAGAGGGCGCAATTCTCGTGCGATTTAACTGAAATTTTACTACAATGCATTCTGCATTCATTTATGGTCCGAATCGAACTATAACTTGATATAGCTCCAATAGCATAACAGTTCTTATTCAATATTCTTTGTTTGCCTAAAAAGAGATACCGCGCATAGAACTCGACAAATGAGATCCATGGTGGAGGGTATATAAGTTCCGGCCCGGCCGAACTTAGCACGCTCTTACTTAGGGTAGGTTTAAGTGGCAGTCTGCCATAGAGTATAGTAAAGTAGAGTAGAGTAGAGTAGAGGTAGAGTAGAGGTAGAGTAGAGGTAGAGTAGAGGTAGAGTAGAGGTAGAGTAGAGGTAGAGTAGAGGTAGAGTAGAGGTAGAGTAGAGGTAGAGTAGAGGTAGAGTAGAGGTAGAGTAGAGGTAGAGTAGAGGTAGAGTAGAGGTAGAGTAGAGGTAGAGTAGAGGTAGAGTAGAGGTTGAGTAGAGGTTGAGTAGAGGTAGAGTAGAGGTAGAGTAGAGGTAGAGTGGAGGTAGAGTAGAGGTACAGTAGAGGTAAAGTACAGGTAGAGTACAGGTAGAGTACAGGTAGAGTAGAGGTAGAGTAGAGGTAGAGTAGAGGTAGAGTAGAGGTAGAGTAGAGGTAGAGTAGAGGTAGAGTAGAGGTAGAGTAGAGGTAGAGTAGAGGTAGAGTAGAGGTAGAGTAGAGGTAGAGTAGAGGTAGAGTAGAGGTAGAGTAGAGGTAGAGTAGAGGTAGAGTAGAGGTAGACTAGAGGTACAGTAGAGGTACAGTAGAGGTACAGTAGAGGTACAGTAGAGGTAAAGTAGAGGTAGAGTAGAGTAGAGTAGAGTAGAGTAGAGTAGAGTAGAGTAGAGTAGAGTAGAGTAGAGTAGAGTAGAGTAGAGTAGAGTAGAGTAGAGTAGAGTAGAGGTTGAGTAGAGGTTGAGTAGAGGTAGAGTAGAGGTAGAGTAGAGGTAGAGTGGAGGTAGAGTAGAGGTAGAGTAGAGGTAGAGTAGAGGTAGAGTAGAGGTAGAGTAGAGGTAGAGTAGAGGTAGAGTAGAGGTAGAGTAGAGGTAGAGTAGAGGTAGAGTAGAGGTAGAGTAGAGGTAGAGTAGAGGTAGAGTAGAGGTAGAGTAGAGGTAGAGTAGAGGTAGAGTAGAGGTAGAGTAGAGGTAGAGTAGAGGTAGAGTAGAGGTAGAGTAGAGGTAGAGTAGAGGTAGAGTAGAGGTAGAGTAGAGGTAGAGTAGAGGTAGAGTAGAGGTAGAGTAGAGGTAGACTAGAGGTACAGTAGAGGTACAGTAGAGGTAAAGTAGAGGTAGAGTAGAGTAGAGTAGAGTAGAGTAGAGTAGAGTAGAGTAGAGTAGAGTAGAGTAGAGTAGAGTAGAGTAGAGTAGAGTAGAGTAGAGTAGAGTAGAGTAGAGTAGAGTAGAGTAGAGTAGAGTAGAGTAGAGTAGAGTAGAGTAGAGTAGAGTAGAGTAGAGTAGAGTAGAGTAGAGTAGAGTAGAGTAGAGTAGAGTAGAGTAGAGTAGAGTAGAGTAGAGTAGAGTAGAGTAGAGTAGAGTAGAGTAGAGTAGAGTAGAGTAGAGTAGAGTAGAGTAGAGTAGAGTAGAGTAGAGTAGAGTAGAGTAGAGTAGAGTAGAGTAGAGTAGAGTAGAGTAGAGTAGAGTAGAGTAGAGTAGAGTAGAGTAGAGTAGAGTAGAGTAGAGTAGAGTAGAGTAGAGTAGAGTAGAGTAGAGTAGAGTAGAGTAGAGTAGAGTAGAGTAGAGTAGAGTAGAGTAGAGTAGAGTAGAGTAGAGTAGAGTAGAGTAGAGTAGAGTAGAGTAGCGTAGCGTAGCGTAGCGTAGAGTAGAGTAGAGTAGAGTAGGAGTAGAAACGAATCGAACATGTAAGACTACCTGGATGAGGATTTGAGCAGCTCATATCATCGAGGCGACGGTAGGAAACCTGGAAGGTAGGAAAGAGGTTTCCGATCGCATACCTGAGATGAACCTTGAAGTCGAGTGCGAGGCACTGCTGCCATCGGCATAGTCTTGGATTGACGGAACTCTAGTATTGCCATCCGGAAGATCATGTTACACGGATGGATCAAAGCTAGAGGACAGAGTGGGCCTGGAGGCGGAGATCCGGGCGTGGTGCTAACGCAAGGACGTCGAGTGTAAACATCTTTACCAACAGTAAAATTGCCATAAGGGCAATAACAACCAGGACGGTAAGGTCTCGAACAGTCTTGCAGTGTAAGAAGGAGATTAACTCTTTCTCTGAGGATGGGAAAATCCGCATCGTTGGGTGCCGGGCCATAACGGAGTAAGGGGAAATGAGAGGGCAGACGATTTGGCGGTGGAGGCCAGAGGACTGCCATCAATAAACTTGGTTAACCCAAAGCCTTTCGGGTCGACGCAGTTCTAGTTAAGGGATTGAGCGACGAATGCGCATGCGAAATTGTGGAACAGCGAAACGGTCAGTAGGATGGCGAAAATCCTATGGGGGGATCCAGATCGTGAGAAGACGAGGCTATTACTGAAAAGTAAGAACGAGGTCAATATTGCTATTGGTATCATAACGGGACACGGGACTTCGAGCTCACTTATGTAAAATCGGTGCGGCAAGTGATAGCATGTGTAGGGCATGCGGGGAAGATGATGAGACGCAGCTCACTGTGCCAAATTTCGCAAGAACGTTTTGACCTATCTTTGTTTTCCTGGTGAACAGGCAGAACTCAGATTTTTCCCAAATATTATTTCCTTAAGAAAGAATTTTCAAAATTTCTCGTGCTACAACTACTTTCAAAATTTAATTTCTAATCTATGCTTTTTATGTAATAATTTGTTAAGCGTTCAAGTATTTTGTTGTTTTGTATTTTTCTAAGGGTCTACTGCACTTTGAGTGGGAATGGCTTTGTTGGTTTTCCTATTATCAAAATTGATAATAACATTAATGTTACCCCTTCAATGTCCTTGGTGGAAAATTTTATCAATACAACGAAATGCAAACAAGGAATTTGATTTGCTTTTCGAAAAGAATCCTTTCAACTATTATTGTCATTGCTCTCAGTGCTCGATGGGGAAGGAGACGAGGAGATCCTAAAACAATAGACAATCCGAAACCCAAATATTCTGGGGGAAAACACATCAATAAGTACTCATGCATGGCTTTGAGCATGTAGGATGATAAGAAAGCATTTGTTCCAAGAATCAATAAAATGCTGGAATTCGACAATTCAAACTGGTGGGTTACGTTTAAGAAGCATATGACGAAAAACACTATATCGTAATATAGATATAACTAAAATGAAACAACAACCATTGAATTACCAGTAAATATTGGGTTGCCCAAAAAGTAATTGCGGATTTTTTAAAAGAAAGTAAATGCATTTTTAATAAAACTTAGAATGAACTTTAATCAAATATACTTTTGTACACTTTTTTTCTAAAGGAAGCTAAAAGTAATAGCTGATAACTGACAGAAGAAAGAATGCAATTACAGAGTCACAAGCTGTGAAAAAATTTGTCAACGCCGACTATATGAAGAATCCGCAATTACTTTTTGGGCATTCCTATATAGATTTTTTATATTTTTACCCTCTGCCCCGAAAGTGGACGTGAGATTTGTACTCTTCTCCGCAAATCTTTCATTTGAGTCGCATATTACCTGGTTGCTATATATGCCAGCTGTATATGTCTGTCTATATATGTATACTAGCCGAACCGGGCCCGCTCCACTGGGCCTTCTTGAACTCTCTAATTTCCTTTTAGGATGGGGACACTCCCCCCTAAGGCGGATGGCGCCTCAGACATTTGGACATATGGATATCAAATTCGTGCTGCACTTCAAAATTCCTTTAATTTCAGCCACATATTGCGATGGCCGGTAAATATGAACCGTTTGGAGGGTGTTTTGGGGCTGGGGCGACCAGCGGAACTTCGCAGCGGAAATAGATATCAAATAAGTTCTTTATTCCCAACGGAAATTAAGTTCAGTTTAAAACACTTGGCTCTAAAATTGGATATCAAATTCGTTTTATACTTTCAAATACCTTTCATTTGAGTCCCATATTGTCATATTGGGTCAAATAACCCATTTGACGTATCTTTAGGAGGAAAGGCGCCTGCTACCACTCCACTCCCTAATACCTTTCATTTCAGTCCCATATAGCCTTGGTCGGCTAATATGCCCATTTGGGGTTATTTGGGGGTGAGCGACCTCCCTTTACTTGGACCTAATGTTTTATGCCATATTTGTAATCTCCTGTATAATACTTTTCATTTGAATCCCATATTGACATAAACTTCGAATATATCTGTTTAGAGGAGTTTTGGGGTTGGGGGGCCCGCTGGGTACTTGGACCCTAATTTTAATACCATATTCATTTTCAATACCTTTCATTTGATACCCTTATTGTGCCCATTCGAGCACTTTCGGATATGGGTGGTGTTTTTAGGGTAAGGGGGAGGGTCCGCCTCTATAGACTATGTTTCCTTCCAGACAAACGTTCACAATCTTTGAAAATTTTAAGAAAATCGGTTCAGCCAAGTAACATATAGTCATAATGGGTCTAATGGCGTTTTTGAGGGGTGGCGTGACCCCATACACTTAGATCTGATTTTGTATGCCAGATTCGAAATCTACTCCCGAATACCTTTCATTTGAGCCCCATTTTGAAATAAACGTCCAATATGACTGTTTGGGGGAGTTTTGGGGTTGGGGCGGGCCGATGGGTACTTAGACTCAAATTTTAATACCATATTCGTATTCTACTCTTTAATGCCTTTCATTTGATACCTTTATTGCCCCGATCGGTCCTATTTTGATTTTGAGTTGTGTTTTTGGCATAAGGGGGAGGGTCCGTCCCCCTTCCGATACCGAAAAATTATATAATCTATGTTTCCTTCCAGACCAACCTACACAATATGCGAAAATTTCGAGAAAATCGGCTCTGCCGTTTTTCAGTCTATACGGAACAAAAAAACCGAGTTCCATATATCCGTGATTGGCTAGTGTGCCAATTTTGGGCGTTTTTGTGGGGTGGGTATCAAAATGCGTACTCTGTTAAGAAAGTTCATTGTGCGCTTCTTCCATTATCAGAATTGTCGATCTTGGCGTGAAGATCAGCCATATGCATTGCAAGAGCTACCAATGCATCCTGAAAAAGTCACAGTTTGGTGCGGTTTAAGGGCTCGTGGCATCATTGGACCGTACTTCTTCAAAGATGATGCGAATCGTAACGCAACTGTGAATGGTGAGCGGTACCGTGAGATGATATTCAACTTTTTTTGTCCAGAAGAAGTCACATTTTGGCACGTTTTATGGGCTGGTGGCATCATTGGACCGTACTTCTTCAAAGATGATGCGAATCGTATCGTAACTATGAATGGTGAGCGCTATCGCGAGATGATATTCAACTTTCTTTTTTCCCAAAAATGCAAGAGCTTAACTTTCATGACATATGGTTTCAACAAGAAGGTGCCACATGCTACATAGCACGCGTTACAATGGACTTGTTGAGAGGCGAGTTCGGTGAATTGGCCGCCCAGATCGTGCGATTTAACGCCTTTAGACTTTTTTTGTGGGGCTATGCTAAAGCTCATGTCTATACAGACAAGCCCACTTCAATTCTTAAGGAAATTTTATTTCTGAAGCAAATCTTATCCAAATTTTATTTGCAAAGGAAATTTTGTCAAAATAGTATTTCTGTAGGAAATTTTTTCCAAAATTAAATTCTATAGAAAATTTTCTCAAATTTTTATTTCTATGAAAAATTTGGTCAAAAATGCATTAATGTAGGAAATTTTCCCAAAATTTTATTTCTAATAAAAATTTTATACGTTTTTTCATTAAGCATTCTTTTTTTATTTTCATCAGTTCTAAGTTGCACTCAACTTTAGATTTTCCTAAGGCCTTTGACCGACCGAAATAAAAACAGATTTATTGCACGATAATAAAATCAAATGCCACCCCAAAGCAATTTAAACAGCAACATCATAGTTATAAAAAATTATAACTCAAAGGTTTTATGTCATAAACAAAAGTTCATGAAGAAAAATTCTACGTTCGTATGGTTTAACTTTGTGTGCAAGGTCTCTCTAGCATTATTTTCCAATTGTCTGAGTGTCGTCATTTTAATGGCAACCTCGATATTGATTCAACAGTAGGAAAAAAAATATTATTAAGTAAGGAGAAATATTGTCCTTACCCTTGTTGTTCTGGCGAAAGCCAAAGGTCTTTGAAACTCCCACAATGTCAACATTGCACAGTGGGCGAAAATCGAAAAAAAACTAGTAAAAATATGCCGTGTGAGAACGTGTCCGTCCGTATTTCTTCCTGTGTTGACTAAACCTAAACCTAACCTATCCGACTATAAATGAATTTTCTGGCATCTCTATGCTCAGCATTCCGTCGTAGCTGACGTTTCACAAGACGGGCCGAAATTTGAGACCTAGTGCAGCGCCCGACGTTACTTCATACCTTCCCATACTCTCGGTGGATGTGTAGCAGAGCACCCGCTGTCTCAGATAGCTTCTCATGATCCTCATCAGATACACCAGCACTTTAAAGTCCATCTCATGGTCCGCAAAACGTCCACCCTACTGAGGCTGTTATAGGCGTTCTTGACATCCATCGTTGCCAAAAGGATGATGGGTCTGCTACAAGCGTTCAGCCGTTGGGCTGCTTCCACAACCTCAACTACGTCCTTAAGGGGCCCCTATTGTCGACTTTCATGCGGGGTAGTCATGTTGCCGGCTTGATAGTCCTCCGTCTGCAGCGATTGCCTCCGCGAGACTAGGCTTTATACAACGCTCCAAAGGGTAGAGATATCTCTTTGAAATTTGAAACGGTTAGAGCTGAGATGTTAGTGATGCTAAGAAATAACAAACAAAGATATCCTAGTGATCCTTTCTGAATATTGCAGATAAAAGTATCCTTAAAATCTTAAAAAAAAATTCTGTCAAAAATACCCCTTTGAAGCAAAGATGGTTTAAAATTCGGCTTGGTTTTAAAATCGTCGAATTGCCTATTTAAGTACATATAGCACCCATGGAAGCCACTGTAGCGCAGAGGTTAGCATGTCCGCCTATGACGCTGAACGCCTGGGTTCGAATCCTGGCGAAACAATCAGAAAAAATTTTTCAGCGGTGGTTTTCCCCTCCTAATGCTGGCGACATTTGTGAGGTACAATGCCATGTAAAACATCTCTTCAAAGAGGTGTCGCACTGCGGCACGCCGTTCGGACTCGGCCCTTATCATTGAGCTTAAACTTGAATCGGACTGCACTCATTGATATATGAGAAGATTGCCCCTGTTCCTTAGTGGAATGTTCATGGCCAAAAATTTGCATTTTTTGTATAGCACCCATTTAAGTTCAGCGAAATTTGACACAGTGACCAAGGCCTGAAACTGAAACTTCTGAGCCAAATTGATGAAGGATGTCGAAGGGCCTAACACAACTTATTGTCCCAACTCACTGTTCCAAATTTCGGTGACATCGGACAAAAAAGGCCCCTTTTATGGGCCCAAAACCTAAAATCGAGAGATCGGTCTATATGACAGCTATATCCAAATCTGAACCAATCTGGGCCAAATTGAAGAGCGATATCGAAGGGCCTAACACAACTTATTGTCCCAAATTTCGGCGAAATCGGACAACAGATGAGCCTTTTACGGGCTCAAGACTTTAAATCGAGAGATCTGTCTATATGGCAGCCATATCCGAATTCGAACCGATCTGGGCAACATTGAAAAGGGATATCGAATAGCCTAACACAACTTTCTGTCCCAAATTTCAGCGAAATCGGATAACAAATGAGCCTTTTACGGGCTGAAGACCTTAAGTCGAGAGATCGGTCTATATGGCAGCTTTATCCAAATCTGAACCGATCCGGTCAAAGGGCCTAACACAACTTATAGGCCCAAATTTGGATGAAATCGGACAATGAATGCTCCCTTTATGGGCCCAAAACCTAAAATCGAGACATCGGTCTATATGGCAGCTTTATCCAAATCTGAACCGATCTGGGCCAAATTGAAGAGAGATGTCGAAGAGCCTAACACAACTTATTGTCCCATATTTCGGCGAAAACGGACAACAAATGAGCCTTTTACGGGCTCAAGGCCTTTAATCGAGAGATCGGTCTATATGACAGCTATATCCAAATCTGGACCGATCTTAGCCAAATTAAAGAAGGGTGTCGAAGGGCCTTACAAAACTTACTTTCCCAAATTTCGGCGACATCGGACAATAAATGTCCCTTTTATGGGCCTAAAATCTAAAATCGAAACATCGCTCTATATGGCAGCTATATCCAAATCTGAACTGATCGGGGCCAAATTGCTGAAGGATATCGAAGGGCTTAATTCAATTCCCTGTTCCAAATTTCAGCGAAACCGGACAAAAAATTAGCATTTTATTGGCCCAAGATCTTAAATCGAGAGATCGGTCTAAATGACAGCTATAACCAAATCTAAACCGACCTGGGCTGAATTGCAGACGGATGTCGAGGCATCTAACACAACTTACTGTCACAATTTTCGCCGTTATCGGAAAAAAATACTTATTTTATGGGCCTAAAACCTTAAATCAAGAGATTGGTCTATAGGGCAGCCATATCCAAATTTGGACCGATCAAGGCCAACTTGAAGAATAATGTCGACTAGCCTAACGCAAATCAGTGTCCCAGGTTTCGGCGAAATCTTATTTATAAAAATCAATTTGTGTTTGTTTGTAGGTTTTTTTGTATGTTTGTGTGTTCCTTATAGAATCAGAAACGACTGGACCGATTTTCTTGAAATTTTCACAGATGGTGCATAACAATCCCGTGGTGAAAATAGGGTACTAAATTTTTTGATATCTGAAGGAGGAGCGGACCCTCCCCCTTACCCTAATTTTCTCATATAGTGCCCTAAAAATGAAAATTGGTATTCAAATTTTGGATGGGGTACCTAGGGGGACAGCCCTACCCTAAAACCTACCAAACATATATTTAGACCAATCACGACAATATGGGGCTCAAATGAAAGGTATTTAAGATTAGAAAACATATCTGATATCCAATTGTCGGACCAAGTGTTAGGGGGGCTACCCCAAACCCAAAACCCCAAAACACCCCTTAATAGGACATATTTATCTACCATGACAATATGGGACTCAAATGACAGGTATTTGCGAGTATAATACGAATCTAATATCTAAATGTGGGACCACGTTTCTGGGGATCCACCCCTTCCCCAAAACAACCCCCAAACTGGACTACTTTACTGACCATGGGAATATGGGGCTTAAATAAAAGGTATTTTAGTGTAGAATTCGATTCTGATATCCAAATAAGGGACCAAGTGTTTGGGGGGCCGCCTCTAACCATAAACATCCCCCAAAGCGGACAAATTTACGACCATAGCAATATGGGGCTCAAATGAAAGATCTTTGGGAGTAAATTTTGTTCCATATAAAGTAAAAGAAGGCGCAGCGGAGCGGGCCCGGGTCAGCTATTCTTTTATGGGCCTAATACCCTAATCCAGCGGATCAGCCCATTTGGGGGCTTTATCAAGATATAGTCCGATATAGCCCATCTTCAAACTAAACCTGCCTATGAATAAAAAATTAATCTGTGCAAAGTTTCAGCTCAATAACTCTATTTTTATGGACTGTAGCGTGATTTCAACAGACAGACGGACGGACATGGCTAGATCATCTTATATCAAGAATATATGCAAATGGATATTTCGATGTTTCGATGACAAAATGAATATACCCCCATCCTTTGGTAGTGGGTATTGAAATAAAAATCGAACCACAAATGCCTTCGCAAATTGCAATCTTCGAAGCAGATCTTGGACAAAATTGCACAAAAAAAAATAAAGTCGAATATCTGCGAAACCAGTGGAGATACTTGTAGACCTTAAGCGGACTTTTTTGTAGGGATTTTCGAGCACTTTCCAGTAAAAGAAAAATCTTGAAAGTCAGACCATTAATAAAGATTTGGCAGACCAATTTTTTTCGATTTTCTCCCACTGTGCTTTGGTACTTATTTTGCCTGTCCCTTGGTCTCTTTATGTCTCTGTCTCGCGCAGAGGAGATCTGAACACGGCATGACGTCAAATATGACTTAATAGTGATTGATACCATGTGTCATAGCCACACGTTTGTGGCTTCCACCCACAGTTCGTGGGTAAGGACACTACACAACGGGCAATGCTTATTTTTTTTTTATTTCATTGACAATAACAGCGAACGACAATGACTGCCTGGTAGTGGCATTGTCGTATTTGTGGCAATGCCACTACCAGGATAACGACAACGGCAACCACAACAACTACTACAAAAGTTAAAACAATAAACGATTAATATTGATTTTGTTGTTGTTGTTGATGATTTTGGTATTGTTCTCTACTCAACATTGTCATTAAAATAAATTGAACACCCTTCAATCTCGCTCTATGGGCACGCCGGCAAGCCAAGCAACAGTTTTGCAATGCCTTTCGCCAGGAACGATTGCAGCGTAACGACAGACAGACAGACAGACATACGCACAGATTTTCTTTACCACTGCGAAAAGTTTTATTCTATTTTATTTAATAAAATCAGACAATAGGCGCACAAGTTGTATTGAACTTTTCTATATTCTATCTGTAACTATCTTTTAATGTAGAAAATTGATTACTTACCTATTTGCCAGAATGGTAGTATGGAGGAGTGTAGCTTGTGTTATTACAGTTATAATTAATTCCAAGTTTCTTTCATCACACATGGCCCCAATGCTTGAGAATATATCGAAAAGTTATTACAAGTGGGTTAAGACGTCATCTAATACCAGCAGTAGAAAAATGGGAAATGAAAAACCGTGGGAACAAGACTCTTGGGTGACGCATTGCATTAAGCTGCTAGGGTATGAGACTCTAATCGCCTGGATACAGATGAGCATAGATGTATACCGAATGGCTTAGAATAACTTCCTGATTCGATTGAACCATGTCCGTCTGTCCATTAGTTTGTTGAAAGGCATGCATTGGATTGCCATAGTTAACCTCGGTTTAAGTAAAAGTTTGAGGCTTCTAGAGGCTGAGAAAGTCAAATATATCCTTTTTTATGTGACTTTCATATTTGCCATTTTTGTTTTGCCCACTGACCTAAACAATGGGAAGAAACTGTGCCAAAATGTTGATAGATATAAATATCAGACGACCGGGGTGCAGAGGCTAGCATACTCGCAAATGAAGACGGACGCCTGGATTCAAATCCCGGCGGTGAACATCGGACAAATTTTCAGCAGGGGTTATTCCCTTACTAATGCTGGCTACATTTGTGAGGTATGCCATGGTAAAACTTCTCTACCCAATGGTGTGGCTATGCGGCACGCCGTTTGGACTCGGCATAACAAAGGAGGCCCCTTACCTTCAACTTTAATCGGACTATACTCATTGATATGAGAGAAGAATGCCCTGTTACTTAATGGAATATTCATGGGATTTTGTTTTACTTTTTTAGCATAAGATGGGAAAATGCATTACGCATCTAAGGATGATTGTAGCCTCTCGCCGTATACCTGTCTCGGTCTCTATCTTCCAAAAAACTGCACCTTATCTCTCAGAATAAGTAAACCAATTCCGCACCGCTCTTGCATTACTTCGAGGTGTATCCCCTTGAGGCACTTAAGCCATACATCTTCGTTTTCTTGAGTCCAAGTGCCGTATCCATGTTCCTATATCATTGATGTCCTTTCAAGATATCTTTTCTTTGAACTGAGTATCACTTCGACAAAAGTTGTCATAGCTAGCTCCCCTACTATCCTCTCTGCTGCACATCTTCGTTGCAAGGTTTTCCGCTCTTATTTCAAAAAACTGCCTTTCTACTCACGCCCGTCTGTCGCGCCAGCGTTGACAGCGGAAGACTGTGTGCTTTGCATTATCCACCAGCTGTTCTTCTTCGCAGATGCAGAATGATGAGCTGAACTTTCCCTTTGGGTGTAGATAAAAAATGCAACTTTTGCACATGAACAGGGGCAAACTTCTCACATCTCAATGAGTGCAGTCCGATTCAAGTTTAAGCTCAATGATAAGGGGCCTTCTTTTTATAGCCGAGTCCGAACGGCGTCCCCCAGTGCAACATCTCTTTGGAGGGATGTTTTACGTGGCATAGTATCTCACAAATGTTGACAGCATTAGGAGGGGAAAGCCACAGCTGAAAATTTTTTCTGATGGTCTCGCTAGGATTCGAACCCTGGCGTTCAGCGTCATAGGCGGACATGCTAACCTCTGCGCTGCGGTGGTCTCCAAGTGTAGGAACTTGCGAAAGTATCCGCGTCCAGATATTGACTGCATCGCATAGATGTTTACGTAGCTTTTTTTTCTTCAGATCAATTGTCGGGGATGAGCTTAAAGATCCATTTGCCTCGCGCTTCATTATTCCAACTTGACTGTCAAATGCTCAGCGTGTCTTTTCGAGTATCTTCAGATATGAACTCCAGTTGGAGGTACAGTTTGGCGTCATATGTTTTCATCCGCTCTACGGCCTGAAGGTCCTATGGCACTATACCGAACAGACACTGTTCGGTAAGATGGCGTAACTCTTAGAGCCGCAGTCCTCCGTAACGAAAGTAGCGCCTTAGCCCTGCATTTGGTCTATAAAGATTTACCCCAAATCTCACTTCCATATAAAAGAATACTTTTGCAGGCCTTCATCATTAGCTTGCGTCTGGTTGGTAGAGTTTCTCCAATGTTTGCCATTAATCGCCCTTATTGGGCCGTTATCTTCGCCGCTTTTGTTGCCGCGTACTGGCTGTGGGCTGTAAACGTCAGTTTGGTTTCACGTGTCTTGTAGTGGGTGGGAAGACGACATCCTCTTGTCTTGTAGTGGGTGGGAAGACGACATCCTCACATCTGTGGAGATGTGCTTTCTCGTGACCAGGAGTAGCACAGTCTCTTGCATTGCCAGCTGTAGACCGTGGTTCTGATCATGAACTGCTGTAGTCTTTCTTGCAGCTCGTCTGTATTTCTTGCTGTGATGACAACGGTAATTTTGTTTACTTATCCGATCATACATGTGTTTACTGGCATCTCCATCCTCAGCATTCTGTCGTAGCTGACGTTTCACAGGTCGGGCCCAAGTATGGAACCCAGCGTTCGACGTTACTTCATACCTCCTCATACTCTAGAGGATGTGTAAAAGAGCACCCAATCCCTCAGATAACTTTTCTTCACCCTCACCTGATACTACGGTACTTTAAAGTCCATATTCATGGCCTGTAATACTTGCATCCACCTGAGGCTGTTAAAGGCGTTCTTAACGTCCAGCGTTGCCAAAAGGACGATGGGTATGCTACTAGGCTTCAGCAATAGGCCTGCTTCCACAACCTCAACTACGCCCTTGAGGGCTCCTATAGACGACTTCGCTGGGCGGAACCCATATTGCCATCTCGGGAGTCCTCTTCCCGCGACGATTACCTCCGCGAGTTTAAGCTCCAATAGCTTGCTCGCGGTGTCCAGCATTAACAGTGGCCTGTAAGATGATGACCATTCTGGATCACCTTTCTCTTGCCGATCAAAACCAGCCTTTGTTGTTTCCATGCATCTGGGAATATTCCTTCTGACAGACATTTTTTATAGATGTTCAGAAGTATTTCTAGTCGTTTCTCGCCGATTATATTCATGACTTGTACTGACATTACATCAGAGCCGGGTGTCTTTCCGCTTTGATGGCTATGAGCAGCGAGTTGGAGTTCGTCATGTGTGAAGGAGGGAGTGTTTGAATGGGGGAGTGTGTGCTTCCACTCCAATGATTTCATCGTTTGGTCCTTGACAGTGTTCAGAGAATAGAGTGGTTATAATATTCCGCATTGTTTTGTCATCCATCTTGGCTTCTCATTCCAACCTTTTTCATAACGACTTTGTATCCAAGTCCCCAGGGGACTCGGTTGAGATCTCCCCCTGCGTTTAGCTCTGGTGTAACTTCAACTTTTTCAGATGCAATCACGTCTGTGTTCGTTCATCAATTGAGTCACTCCACCAGTGTACTGCGGCTTTGGTTGTCCTCGATCCCTTAACCCAAGGCATTGCCTTATCACATCCCTTAGCAATTATGGACATGGGGCGATTTGCTACTATTGAGGCGTTTCGGCTGCTTATGTCGATCACATTATATTTGCGTGTGCTTGCCTTCGTCCTTTTCACAGGCATGGCGTGTCCGGGCCGAAAAGAGAAGTTGATGTACTGGGGATCAATATCAGTGTATGTCTCCAGTACCAACCTGTTGTCGATGCTATCTGCGAATCTCTCAGACACAAGTGTTGTGTCGGAAATTGTGCCTTCACATGCGGGGCTTCTCGTCCTCCTGCCCTCTGCATAGGGCAGAGGCCCACTCTACTGCTCGGGAGTTTAAATCGCCAGTCACTATATGGCTGTCATCAGTCTCTCTCAGCGCATCGTCAATATCATCGTTGGGCGTAAGTTAACAAGTAAACAGCGTAAAGTCTATTAGTCTTACCCATGCGAACGCCTTGCCTTTTCCACTTTTTCTCGGCTGAATTATACTGCTAGTTCGAATCCATATAGCAAAGGTTTAAGCCTCGTCTTCGATCCAGAACCCTTGGGCAAATTTCTTAATTTTGCTCGCTGATTAGTACGATATTGCCTTATTGTTCTACAGTCATCTATGGCAGAAGAGAATATGCAACTTTTTGTGGCAGAAGAGAATGTGCCACTCCTATGCATATTAACTTGTAGAATTTTCACCGCGCCTTTGGTGTTATATTCTTGCAGCTTTATGAACCGGGCAGATGGATGGCCTGGCTCTAGCCCTCTACTGGGTATATGCAGCATTTGGGTGCATTCGTTCAATTTATGGCACTTCTCGCCACAAACTGATGCATAATCCAATGTCCTTTATGTAAGGCCTGTCACATTCCCATTGCATGTGGCCTCTCCGAAGCATCGGAAACATCGATTGCGATCTTCCTTGTACCTCATGGGACAGTTTGCCATTGCAATTTTCATCCTGCTTATCTTATGGAGCTCCTTGCTCACTGTGCATGTCTTATGGAAAATTTCGCGATATAAAAACAATTAAAAAGTTCGGTCGGGCCCAACTTTGGATAACCACCACCTTGGGTATATATGTAAACCACCTTTCGTCAAAATCCGGTGAAAATGCATACCTTATGCTCCATAGCAGCTATATCGAAATATGTTCCGATTTGGATCAAATACTAATAAGAACAACTCATTGTTCAATTGTGTATAACAAAATATTAGTCTTTTAAGTAGCCATATCTAAATAAAAGCCGATCTGAACCATATACGACACGGATGTCGAAAAGCCTAACATAAGTCACTACGTAAAATTTCAGTGAAATCGGATTATAAATGCGCATTTTATGGGGCGAAGACTTAAAATCGAGATATCGGTCTATATGGACCAATTTGGGCCAAGTTTCAGAAAAATGTCGAAGAGCCTAACACAACTCACTGTACCAAAATTTCGGCGAAATCGGACAATAAATGCGACTTTAATGGCCCCAAAACCTTAAATCAAGAGATCGGTATATATGGCAGCTATATCCAAATCTGGACCGATCTGGGTCAAATTGAAGACGAATGCATCTCACTGTCCCGAATTTCGGCGACATAGGACAATAAATACGCCTTTCATTTGCCCAAAATCTAAAATAGAGAGATCGGTCTATATGGCAGCTATATCTGAAACGATCTGGGGCAAATTGAAAGAGGATATCGAAGGCCCTTACGCAACTCACTGTCCCAAATTTTAGAAAAATCGGATAGTAAATGTGGCTTTTATGGGCCTAAGACCCTAAATCGGCGGATCGGTCTAAATGGCAGCTTTATCCAAATCTAAACCGATGTGGGCTAAATTGAAGACGAATGTTGAAGGACCTAATACAACTCACTGTCCCGAATTTCGGAGACGTCGGACAATAAATACGCCTTTCATTGGCCCAAAACCTAAAATCGAGAGATCGGTCTATATGGCAGCTATATCCAAATCTGGACCGATCTTGGCCAAATTGACGAAGGACGTCGAAAAGCGTAACACAACTCACTGTCTCAAATTTCCGCAAAATCGGGCAAAAGATGCGCCTATTATGGCCCCAAAACCCATAATTGGAGGATCGGTCTATATGGCAGCTATATCCAAATCTTGACCGATCTGGGCCAAATTAACGAAGGATATCGAAGGGCCTAACACAACCCACTTTCCCAAAGTTCAGCAATATCGGATAATAAATGTGGCTTTTATGGGCCTAAGACCCTAAATCGGAGGATCAGTCTATATGGTCTATACGGTCTATGCCAGCTATATCCAAATCTGGGCCGATCTGGGCCAAATTGACGAAGGATGTCGAAGGGCCTAACAGAACTCACTGTACCAAATGTCAGCAAAATCGGATAATAAATGTGGCTTTAATGGGCCTAAGACCCTAAATCGGCGGATCGGTCTATATGGCAGCTGTACCTTAATCTGGACCGATCTGTGCCAAATTGATGAAGGATGTCAAAGGGCCCCACATAACTCACGGTCCCAAAATTTCAGGAAAATCGGATAATAAATGTGGTTTTTATGGGCCTAAGACCCTAAATCGGAGGATTGGTCTATATGGCAGCTATATCCAAATCTGGATCGATCTGGGCCAAGTTAACGAAGGATATCGAAGGCCTTAACACAACTCACTTTCCCAAAGTTCAGCAAAATCGGATAATAAATGTGACTTTTATGGACCTAAGACCCTAAATCGGAGGATCGGTCTATATGGTCTATACGGTCTATGCCAGCTATATCCAAATCTGGACCGATCTGGGCCAAATTGACGAAGGATTTCGAAGGGCCTTACAGAACTCACTGTCCCAAATGTCAGCAAAATCGGATAATAAATGTGGCTTTAATGGGCGTAAGACCCTAAATCGGCGGATCGGTCTATATGGCAGCTATACCTAAATCTGGACCGATCTGTGCCAAATTGATGAATGATGTCAAAGGGCCCCACATAACTCACGGTCGCAAAATTTCAGGAAAATCAGATAATATATGTGGCTTTTATGGGCCTAAGACCCTAAATCGGAGGATCGGACTATATGGCAGCTATATTCAAATCTGGACCGATCTGCGCCAAACTAACGTAGGATGTATAGGGGCCTAACACAACTCACTGTCCCAAAATGGAGCGAAATCGGATAATAAATGTGGCTTTTATGGGCCTAAGACCCTAAATCGGAGAATCGGTCTATATGGTAGCTATATCCAAATCTGAACCGGTCTGGGCCAAATTAACCCCCTGGGCCAAATTAACCCCCTGGGCCAAATTAACCCCCTGGGCCAAATTAACCCCATGGGCCAAATTAACCCCCTGGGCCAAATTAACCCCCTGGGCCAAATTAACCCCCTGGGCCAAATTAACCCCCTGGGCCAAATTAACCCCCTGGGCCAAATTAACCCTCCTGTCCCAAATTTCAGCAAAATCGGATAAAAAAGTAGCTTTAATGGGCTTTATACCCTAAATCGGCGGATCGGTCTATATAGGGGCTATATCAAGATATAGTCTGATATAGCCCATCTTCGAACTTAACCTGCTTGTGGACAAAAAAAGAATCTGTGCAAAGATTCAGCTCAATATCTCTTTTTTTTAAAGACTGTAGCTTGATTTCAACAGACAGACGGACGGACCCACCACCAAAGGATGGGGGTTTATTCGTTTTGTCACTGTTGGAAATTTATGTATTTTTACTCTATTTTTTTTATTTTATTTTTTGATATATCTTTTTATTGTTTCATTTATGTATTTACAAATTTATCATTTTATATTAATCATCTATTTTGTCTGTAATATTTAATCTAATGATTCTAACAATAAGAACCACCTTAATGTCCGATGGTACATGAGGACCTAAGAATTCTCTGTTGCTTTGCTGATGTTCTTTTTGTTATATGTCTATTATGCTAGTCTATTTGTTGCTATCCATGGCCAGTTATTGTCTGCCAAACACTTATGATTTGTTTCTTTTTCGTTGCTGTGGCGGCTTTCATATGTTCACTGAACTTTTAGCTAGGGTTCTGTATGAAACATTTTGTTTATATACTTAAATGCAGGTAGCAGTATAACACTAAAATTTAAGTGCATATGCACTGACTTTGCCTTGAAATGCAAATGATTGAAACAACAGTCTGGTTTTAGCTCTAGTCGCCTATATAACTGCCTTGCTGTACAAATAAATGATATATATCTACATAAGCTAAGATTAGCGAACTTAATTATTATATATATTTTTTTGTGATTATTATCAAATAAATTTTGTGTGCTTATTGTAACGTTGTGAATGAAAAAAAAAAAGAACTGATTTTAATTTTGTAACTTAAATAAAAAAGAGAAAAAACTCCTACATTAAATTTGGTGCCGAAACCCGGGAAAGTTAAAGACATATTTCCTATATGAAAAGAAGAAACATATAACTTTATATAAAAAGATAAAAAGGCAAGAAGTAAATTAAATTTAATTAAGAGACAAGCAACTAATTGATTACTTTGTGACACAATGCCGGATCTTGACCGAGCTATAGAGGACCAACGTCTACTAATTACGAGGTTGTCTCGTTTTATGGATGAATATGAGAAACTGCCCACTATTTCTAGAACCCGTGGAATATCGCAGACCGTTTTGGATAAGATTGAGGAAATAAATAGATTGTTCGAAAGCAACCATGAGAGGATATACGATTATATTCGCGACAGTTCAATTTCGACAAGTGATGTTCCATATTTGTCTGAGGATGTTTATTTTGCTTTTTGTCATGATTTTATGATAGCCAAAGGTAAATTGCTGGATGCTATGGTTGAATTTAATGCCACTATTTCGCCTACCCTACATTCTAGTACGTTTCATGCTTCGTCCCATAGAGGTGATAGTTCTTTGAATGATGTTCGCCTTCCCAAGATAGATATCCCGGTTTTTTCTGGAAATTATTTGGATTGGATATCCTATAGAGATATGTTTGTTTCAGTGGTACACAACAACCAGGGTCTGTCTGATGTTCAGAAGTATTATTATCTAAAGGGTTCGTGCAAAGATACACCATTGTCCATTGTGAACGACTATCCTGCTTCTGATACAAGTTACCAGCTGGCTTGGTCAGCTCTTACTAGAAGATATCATAATAAAAGGAAGATTTCTGATACGATTTTCCGGAAGCTATTTGATATTAGGAAATCTGATGGTTCATGTGATAGCATAAAGAATATTCTTGATTCGACTAGGACGTGTATTGCTTTTTTTACTACATTGCAGATAGATTGTGGGAATTGGGGTCCTATTCTCATCCATATAACTGTTTCTAAACTGGATATTCAGACCTGTAAGGAGTGGGAACGGTCATTGAAGGCATCGACGGAGATACCTAAGCTTGAGGAGCTATTTTTATTTTTGGAAACCACGTTCCGTACGTTGGAGTCTGTTAACGACCATGATCTGTCTATGGTTAGGCCCACTGTGAAACCTTTTAATAACTCTTTCAGGCCTTTGCAGACACGGAGGGTTCATTTGGTATCAAGTCATGATGACAACTGTCCTTGCTGTGGGAAAAGACATCTTTTGTATAAGTGTTTCCAATTTGCTGCTCAGTCCTCCACGGCTAAGCGCGACTTAATTTTTTCCAAGAATATTTGTAGGAATTGTTTGAATGTTGGCCATTTTTCTAAGGATTGTCGTTTACATACTCGTTGTCATATTTGCCAACTGCCTCACCACACGATAGTGCACAATGAGTTCTCCAATGACAGGCAGTTGGCGAGTTCTTCGTCTGCTTCCACTTCTGCTGCATCAGCTGATATTGCTGATGTTGTCGAGTCAGCCACCCCAGACCTTAACTGCCACTTGTCCGTATTGAATTCGATTGTCATGCCAAATGTACTGCTTGCCACGGTGCGTGTCATAGTTCAGACCCATTTCGGGGATTTTACTCTACGAGCGATTTTGGATCAGGGTGCCCAGGCTACTTTAATCACGGAGAGTGCGGCCCAGCTTTTAGGACTCAGGAGGAGTAGTACCCATGTTCGTATTAATGGAATAGGAGGGGAGTCCATCGTTGTTCGGAGCTATGTCAACTTTTGTCTCATTTCTTCATATGAGAAAGGGTTCAGACTTGAGAGCAATGCATTTGTGATGCCATCACTGACATCTTATCATCCAGGTCCTATTGGTCGATGTCAGTTGCCAGATTTGGAAGGCTATCACTTAGCCGATCCTCAATTTTATGGTAATGATAAAATTGATTTATTGATCGGTGGTGACCTATATGGCGACATATTACTCCCACAGCAGAGGAAATTTAAAAAGGGTATATTTCTTCAGCTTTCTCATTTTGGTTGGGTTGTTTCTGGTCCAACAGCTTCCCCAGGGTTTTCCTTTGATGTGAATGTGAACATGTGTTCTCTGGATAGTTTGCTGAAGGCATTTTGGGAGCAAGAAGAATTGGTGGAAAAGAGAGCATCTACGCAAGAGGATAATTTGTGTGAAGAATACTTCAGGAGAACTTACAGTCGTGGAAAGGACGGTAGATATACGGTGGCGCTACCTTTTAAGTCTGAGTTATATGGGAAGGAGGCTCCTAAGTTCAGTCATACTGATTTTCTTGCACTTAAAAGACTGAAAAGTATGGAAGACCGCTTCGATCGAGACAACGGTTTGGCTCTGCAATACAGGAGTTTCATGGCAGAATATGAGTCTTTAGGGCACATGAGAAACATTGGAATTTATCCCCAGGCTCTCCGACAACACGGTTACTTTCTGCCACATCACGGTGTTTTAAGGGAGAGCAGTTCCACCACCAAACTTCGTGTTGTATTTGACGGAAGCAGCAAGAGGCCACCATATTCCTCACTTAATGATGAGTTGTGTTCTGGGCCTGCCCTTCAAAATGACTTACCTACGATTATAACTCGTTGGAGGCGATATAAAATCGGTTTCCGTTCTGATTTGGAAAAAATGTTTCGACAGATCAAGGTAATAGATCGCCATCAACCTTACCAACAAATTTTGTGGCGTGGGGCAGACTCGTCCATAAATATTTATGAACTACAGACCGTGACATACGGTACCAGCCCTGCTCCCTATCTCTCAATTAGAGTATTACATCAACTGGCTAAGGACGAATATCACACATATCCCGAGGCGTGTGACATTGTGAAGACGGATACTTACGTAGATGATGTCATTTCTGGTGCTGACACTATAGGCGAGGCAAAGAGTCTTCAGGAAAGATTGGTAAAATTATTGGCTTCGGGTGGTTTCAATTTGAGAAAGTGGACCTCAAACTCAACCGAACTTATGGAACATATACCCGACGAATTCAGAGAGAAGGTGGATTTGATCGCTTTTGAAGAGCAGAATTTAGTCAAGGCTCTAGGACTAGCCTGGGACATCAGAGGCGACTCTTTTACATTCAAGGTCAACTTCCAAAGTCAAGATGAAGTTACAAAGAGCAGCCTTCTATCAGACGCTTCGAAACTCTATGATCCTTTAGGCTGGTTGGCGCCAGTTACTATTAACGCTAAGGCCACCTTTCAGAAACTTTGGTTGGAAGGTATTGATTGGAAGGACAGGGTTCCTTTTGCTATTCAAACTTATTGGACTAAATACATCGCCGAATTGATAAATTTAGAGCGCATTAGGATTCCGCGCTGGATTGGATGCTTCAAATATAGCAGAATTGAGCTACACGGCTTCTGTGATGCTTCACAGACTGCTTTTGCTGCTGCTGTCTATGCAAAAGTTCTATGTAATGAGAAGCCTACCGTACATCTTTTGCAGTCGAAGACTAAAGTCGCCCCCTTAAAAGTTTTGTCGATACCCAAGTTGGAGTTGTGTGGAGCTAATCTTTTGGCAAAGCTTATGCACAAAATTAAGAATCAGCTGGATCGCGAAATTAGTAAAATATTTTACTGGACTGACAGCATTACAGCCCTATGTTGGATAAGGGGCGAATCAGCGAAATGGAATGTCTTCGTTGGCAATCGGGTGGCCGATATTCAGCGATATACCAATATTTCTGAGTGGTTTTATGTATCAACGCACGATAACCCTGCCGATTGTGCTTCTCGAGGCATCCCAGCTACAGAATTGGTGAACCACGAACTGTGGTGGTCCGGGCCTGAATGGCTACTTCTTTCTCAATCTGAATGGCCTCCACAACCTACTAGCTCGTACGAAACTGATCTAGAAAAACGGAAACAAAAAATTGTTATCAATCTCGTGACAACACCTGATTATCCTGAATTGCTCAGTAAATTCGCTTCATTGACACGACTGGTGCGAATCACTGCAGTTATATTAAGATTCTACCATAACATTAAAACAGCAACACAACATCGAATGTTTGGTTATCTTAAAACGAAAAAATTAGATGGTGCACTGAATCTATTAATATTTTTGTCTCAACGTGTGGATTTTGATGATGAACTTACTTGCCTGCAGAAGGGATATGAGTTATCGAAGGCCAGCGGAATTGCAAAGCTGTGTCCATTTATTGACGAAAATGGAATTCTCAGGGTTGGAGGTCGATTACAGAAAGCTAAGTTTAACTATGAATATAAGCATCCTATCTTATTATCCAAACACAATCCTCTTTCTCGCTTGATTCTTTCAGATGCTCATGTGAAGACGCTTCATGGCGGACTTACTCAGATGCAGGCATATGCAACGCGGAAATTTTGGATTATATCGGCCCGTAATATAGCTAAACAGGTGCAAAGGAAATGTGTAACGTGCTTCAGGTATAAAGCAAAAACAGCTGAGCAAATAATGGGTGACCTTCCAACCGTTCGCCTGCAGCCAACACGCCCATTCAAACATAGTGGAGTAGACTATGCGGGACCAATCACTATAAAACAGTCAACCGCTCGCAATTCTGTCACGACGAAGGGTTACATATGTCTCTTCATTTGCATGGTAACGAAAGCTCTGCATCTGGAAGCAGTTACAAGTTTGTCTACGGATTCATTTATAGCTGCTTTTCGAAGATTCACCTCTCGCCGTGGAGTGTGTACGGACTTGTACTCTGATTGTGGTACAAATTTCATTGGGGCAAATAAAGAGTTAAAGATTCTGCAGCGGAGAAGTCGTGATTCGGTTCCAGAAGAGCTCTATGAAATACTGGCAAACAATGGAACGAAATGGCACTTCATACCACCAGCCTCCCCCAATTTTGGCGGGTTATGGGAAGCAGGGGTGAAGTCAACCAAACACCACTTAAGAAGAACCATGGAGAACCGTATTTTAACCTTTGAAGAGCTCACAACTCTGCTAGCCCAAATTGAAGGATGCCTGAATTCACGACCCTTGTGCCCATTATCTCCTGATCCCAATGATTGCACCGCTCTAACACCAGCACATTTCATTGTGGGTGAGCCTATCTTATCAATCCCAGACGAAAACCTCCTTGATTGCTCAATTGACCGTCTCACTCGATGGAAAGTGGTTGAAAGACTAAAACAACAGTTCTGGAAGCGTTGGGTTAGTGAGTTTGTGAACCGTCTTCAATCGCGACCAAAATGGCTTAAACCACAAAACAATCTTGAAGTTGGAGACCTGGTTCTAGTGTTTGATGAGCGTTTACCCCCTGGCCAGTGGCCCTTGGCTCGCATTTCTGAAGTACATCCGGGTTCAGATGGTCGAGTACGTGTTGTTTCAGTTTTCTCAAATGGAAAAACATACAAGAGACCAGTTTCAAAAATCGCACTTCTTCCTATTAAAGATAATTTTCAAGTAACTACAAATTAACAAAAATGAGTTGCTGTGAGTCGAGGCATAGCACGGTGATCTCGAGAAAAACCGAATAAAACACCTCAAACCCCTTATTTAACTTTGTAAAGAACAGTTGTTCTTTGTGCGGGGGAATGTTGGAAATTTATGTATTTTTACTCTATTTTTTTTATTTTATTTTTTGATATATCTTTTTATTGTTTCATTTATGTATTTACAAATTTATCATTTTATATTAATCATCTATTTTGTCTGTAATATTTAATCTAATGATTCTAACAATAAGAACCACCTTAATGTCCGATGGTACATGAGGACCTAAGAATTCTCTGTTGCTTTGCTGATGTTCTTTTTGTTATATGTCTATTATGCTAGTCTATTTGTTGCTATCCATGGCCAGTTATTGTCTGCCAAACACTTATGATTTGTTTCTTTTTCGTTGCTGTGGCGGCTTTCATATGTTCACTGAACTTTTAGCTAGGGTTCTGTATGAAACATTTTGTTTATATACTTAAATGCAGGTAGCAGTATAACACTAAAATTTAAGTGCATATGCACTGACTTTGCCTTGAAATGCAAATGATTGAAACAACAGTCTGGTTTTAGCTCTAGTCGCCTATATAACTGCCTTGCTGTACAAATAAATGATATATATCTACATAAGCTAAGATTAGCGAACTTAATTATTATATATATTTTTTTGTGATTATTATCAAATAAATTTTGTGTGCTTATTGTAACGTTGTGAATGAAAAAAAAAAAGAACTGATTTTAATTTTGTAACTTAAATAAAAAAGAGAAAAAAACTCCTACAGTCACTCTGTTTGCAAACATCAAAATGTCCATTTCCGACCCTAGAAAGTACATATATTCTTGATCATCGGGAAAATCTGAAAGGATCTAGTCATGTCCGTCCCTTTGTCCGGCTGTCTTTTGAAATCATGCTACAGTCTTTAAAAAGAGAGATATTGAGCTGAAACTTTGCCTAGATTTCTTTATTCATTGGCAGGTTAAATACGAACTACAATCGTGATATAGCCTATATAGGCCCCATATATAATGATCTGCCAGTTTAAGGTCTTAGGCCCATTAAAGCCACATTTATTATTCGATTTCGATGATATTCGGGATAGTGCGTTAGGATTGGCTCTTCGACATTCCTGTTCAATATGGCCCAGATCTGTCTTTAATTTGGATATAGCTGCCATATATACTGATCTCCAGATTTAAGGTTTTGGGCCGATAAAAAGCGCATGTTTAGTATTAATTTTTGCAGAAATTCAGCACAATGAGCTGTGTTACGCCCCTCGACTTGCGTACCGGATATAGCTGTCATGTACACTGTTCTCCCGCTTTAAGTTAAGTTCATTTATCACAGTGAGCTTCGTTGGGCTGGTAGGCAGAGGAATTCCCTTCGTTGCTCTCTGCTGTGTATGGCCTTCGGGTGCACATACATTTGATCTTCGGTCGCACCGATTACCTCGTTGATGGCAGTGCCGATCTCTTTGTTGTTACTAACTACAACACACACATATGGCCTACAACAACAAGTTGTATTTGCTTTCAGGCCTTCAACCACAAATTCCATTTCATATAACCACATTTGGGTACGGGTTTGTTGCTATTTAAAATATTGCTTAGCAACCATTCTCATGCCCTCAACATGCCATTTACAGCTTATCCTGATGAAGGCGTATAAACTTCAGCATGGGGTGTTGAGGAAAACATTCTTTCATTCATTCCCAATAAAAAAGATTTTAATCTTAGAAAATCTTCCCACAAAATGAAGATGAAAGAAGCCTAGTTTGGTTTTGTATTTTTTGTTCAGCCTGCATTGAAACTTTCAATGTATTGTGCATTTTTTTTTCTCATTACATGTAGGTAGTATACACTTAATCATGTGGTTTTTAGAGAACAAAAGAAAATTAATCCTCAGCTCTATGAATATTGAAATGGTTAGTTGGGGAATTTCGACTTTGGCTATGGGGTGAAAAAAAGGTTATGCTTTGAAGTAACCAATGAATCGTAAAATCGATTTTATATTAGATCCAAAAAACAGCAAAATAAATATGTTGGTGGTTTAAATGGAATTTTAGCAAATATGTGTTGTGGTTAATAAAAACATAAAATTTTCTCAAAACGAACATCGTGTTAGGATATGAGAAATAATGCGCAATAAAATAGAATACCTAAATACTATAGAACAACGTCAATGTTTCTATTTGCGATGTTCAATTTGCATAAATTAAATTCTAATTAGTCTAAACAAATAACAAATTGATAAGTTTTCAACATTTTGTTCAAGAAATTTTCTGTATGCAACAACTGTACTATGTAAAATTTGGAGGAATGACCAAAGAGCATATCTTGTTTAGCCCCAAAAATATACCTAAGAACAATATTTGTAGCCTCCACAGCAAATTAACTAACAAATGCCGACTTTGAAACCATCTTTACCCGAAAGGGGAATCTTGGAGATTTTGTAAAAAATTCTGCCAGTATTTTTATACCCACCATCCTAAGATAGGGGACGTATTCATTTAGTTATTCCGTTTGTAATACATTGAAATATCAATTTCCGACCCTACAAAGTATATATATTTCGGATCGCCGTAAAATTCTAAGACGATTTAACGATGTCCGTGTGTTTGTCGCTCTGCCCATCCATCTGTTGTAACCACTCTACAGATATTGAGCTGAAACTTGTCACAGACATGTATTTTTGATGCACGCTGGTTAAGTTTTGTGAACGGGCCAAATCGGATCATATTTGGATATAGCTGCTATATCGACCAATCTGCCGATTAAGGGTCTAATGCCCATAAATGCTTTATTTTTTATCCGATTTCGCTGAAATTTTATACAGTGGGTAGTTTTAAACCTTCCAACTTCTAACCCCAAATATGGTTCATATAGGACTATATTTATATATGGCTGCCATTAGGGGCGTAGCCGGGAGGTGGCTCACCACACATTTTTTTCAAAATCGAAAATTGCAAAATAATGCCAATAAAGATACCTCAAACTTTTTTTTTGGAAATTGCGATCGCCACTTGGTTCCAGAACTGGTCCATCGGCGTTGATATTTGGTTAAATTCAGAACTGAACAGAATTTTGTACTGCTTCTCAACAGTCTATTTATAGGCCGATTCTAATCTTTCAAAGCCTTCAAAATGTGATAGTTTTGGCGAATCTTTATTTTGTCTTTAGGTAAAATTGTGATAAAGTTTTGTTTAAGTATTGCGCTGTAGTTTTGACTTTAGAAGAAATTGCATTAAACATTTTTATTTAAGAAAAATAATTTTAAAGTGGTCCTGGTTTGATCAAAATGTTGTCTCTGTAGAATATTATATATTTTATATGACATTTTGTCATTATACCCTACACCATTACTGTGGTACGGGGTAGTACAACTTAGTGAATTAGTTTGTAACACCCAAAAGGAAGAGAGATAGACCCATTGATAAGCATACCGATCGATCCATAAACACTTTCTGATTCGATTTAGCTATGTCCGTCTGTCTGTCGGTCTGTTCGTCTGTCTGTCCGTCCGTCTATCTGTCCGTCCGTCTGTCTGTCCGTCCGTCTGTCTGTCCGTCTGTCCATGTTAATTTGTATACAAACTACAGGTCGCAATTTTTATCCAATCATCTTCAAATTTGGTACAGCCATGTTTTTCGACCTAAAGACGAAGCCTAATGAAATTGGAAAAAATCGGATCAGATATGGATATAGCTCCCATATATATGTTCGTCCGGTTTGCAGTAATAATGCTATAAAATGGTCATTTGTTAACCGATTCTCGCGAAATTTGTCGGTACGGATTTTCTTATGACTCTCGACATTATTGGTGAATTTCATGGAAATCGGTTCAGATTTAGATATAGCTCTCATACATATATATAGCCCGATTTTCACTCCAAGAGCCATTGCAAGCGCATTTTTTGACCAGTATTTCCAAAATTTTGTACAACTCCTTCCTCGACGACTACCATAATATCTGAGAAGTTTGCTCGAAATCGGTTTAGATTTGGATATAGCTCCCATATATATGTTCGTCCGATTTGCAGTAATAATGCAATAAAATGGTCATTTGTAAACCGATTCTCTCGAAATTTGGTAAGAATGAGTTTCTTATGACTATCGACATTGTTGGTGAACTGGATGGAAATCGGTTCAGATTTAGATATAGCTCTCATATATATATATAGCCCGCTCTTAACTCCTAGAGCCATTGCAGGCGCATTTATTGACCAATCTTCCTAATTCCCAATGAATTTTTTACAACACCTTCCTCGACGACTACCATAATATCTAAGAAGTTTGCTTGAAATCGGTTCAGATTTAGATATAGCTCCCATATATGTTCGTCCGATTTGCAGAAAAAATGCATTAAAATGGTCACTTGTTAACCCATTCCCTCGAAATTTGGCGGGACGGATTTCCTTATGACTCTCGACATTACTGGTGAATTTCATAGAAATTGGTTCAAATTTAGATATAGCTCTCATTTATATATATCGCCCGATTTTCACTCCTACAACCATTGCAATTGCATTTATTATCCAATTTACCCAAAACTTTGTTCAACGCCTTGCTCGACGACTTCCACATTATCTGAGAAGTTTGCTCGAAATCGGTTCAGAATTAGATATAGCTCCTATAAATATATGCTTGTCAGATTTTGGGCAATTTCCAATAATGTTGTCATTTGTCAACCGTAGTTATTACAGTGTGAACATATTTGCTGGCCGAGGTCGATCAAAATTGGTTCAGAATTGGATATAGCTCCCACCTTGTACTTATAGGGTAGGTGTAGGGTATTATACAGTCGGCACCACCCGACTTTTGCCCTTCCTTACTGGTTTTAAAAATATTTTACTAAAAGGTTGAGTTTAGAATAAATTTAATTTAACTTTTTTTCTATAGACAAAGTCATTTTGAGGGGGGGCTCGGGCCCGAGGGCCCCCCTTGGCTGCCATCTAGACCGATCTCCCGATAAAGGGTCTGAAGCCTATAAAAGCTCTATTTATTACCCGATTTCGCCGACAACAGTGGGTAGTTTTAGCTCTTTCGACGCCAGTCTCAAATATGGTTCAGATCGGATTATATTTAGATATAGCTGCCATACAGACAGATCTCCCGATAAAGGGTATGAAGCCCATAAACGCTTTATTTTTTAACCGATTTCGCTGAAATTTGAAACATTGAGTAATTTTACGCCTCCCAACATAGGACCCTTAATGGTTCAGAACTGACTATATTTACATATAGCTGTTATATAGACCGATATGCCGGTTAGAGGTCTGAAGCTTATTAAAGGTTTATTTATTTTGTTGAAATTTGAAATACAAAATTCAACAATGACTTATACCTATTAGTCTAATAGGTATAAGTCAATGTCCGTGCCGAATTTGGGTGCATAAGTTATCCAATTTCACCGGATTGTGACGAAAGGGGGTTTACATAAATACCCGAGGTGGTGGGTATCCAAAGTTCGGCCCAGCCGAACTTAACACCTTTTTATACCCTCCACCATAAGATGGGGGGTATACTAATTTCGTCATTCTGTTTGTAACTACTCGAAATATTCGTCTGAGACCCCATAAAGTATATATATTCTTGATCGTCGTGACATTTTATGTCGATTTAGCCATGTCCGTCCGTCTGTCCGTCCGTCCGTCCGTCCGTCTGTCTGTCGAAAGCACGCTAACTTCCGAAGGAGTAAAGCTAGCGGCTTGAAATTTTGCACAAATACTTCTTATTAGTGTAGGTCAGTTGGTATTGTAAGTGGGCCATATCGGTCCATGTTTTGATATAGCTGCCATATAAATCGATCTTGGGTCTTGACTTCTTGGGCCTCTAGAGGGAGCAATTATTATCCGATTGGAATGAAATTTTGCACGACGTGTTTTGTAATGATAGCCAACAACTGGGCCATGTATGGTTTAAATTGGTCCATAACCTGATATAGCTGCCATATTAACCGATCTTGGGTCTTGACTTCTTGAGGCTCTAGAGTGCGCAATTCATATCCGATTAGAATGAAATTTTGCAGGACGTGTTTTGTTATGATATCCAACAACTGTGACAAGTATGTTTCAAATCGCTCCATAACCTGATATAGCTGTCATATTAACCGATCTTGGGTCTTGACTTCTTGAGTCTCTAGAGGGCGCAGTTCCTATCCGATTTGGCTGAAATTTTGCACGACGTATTTTATTCTTACTTTCAACAACTGTGCCAAATATGGATCAAATCGGTTCATAACCTGATATAGCTGCCATATAAACCGATCTGGGATCTTGACTTCTTGAGCCTCTAGAGGTCGCAATTATTATCCGATTTGCCTGAAATTTTGTACGACGTATTCTCTCATGACTGTCAACATACGTGTTTATTATGGTCTGAATCGGTCTATAGCCCGATACAGCTCCCATTCAAAACAATCTCTCTATTCTACTTCATGAGCCCCCAAAGGGCGCAATTCTTATTCGTATTGGCTGACATTTTACCCAGGTCTCCAACATATAATTTAATTGTGGTCCAAACCGGACCATATTTTGATATCGCTCTAATAGCAGAGCAAATCTTTTCTTATATCCTGTTTTGCCTAAGAAGAGATGCCGGGAAACGAACTCGACAAATGCGATCCATGGTGGAGGGTATAAAAGATTCGGCCCGGCCGAACTTAGCACGCTTTTACCTGTTAATTTTTTAAGGACGCTCTCGTCTGCAATATTCAAAAAGAACTGCTAAGATATCTTTATTCGTTTCTTTGTTAGAATTTTTTCAATTTGAATATCCATAGATATCTCTACACGTTCTCACACTGCATATTTTTAGTAGTTTTTTTTTTTTTAATTTTCTCCCAATGTGCGACGTTTTGCAGGAATGCCGTCATGGCGTAATGCTTCAGTCGGAACTGCTTGACCTCTCATATCACTTTGTAGAGGGCTGTGTTCATTGATTTATGCGTTATTTCCCACTGAAGTTCTCCAATGTCAATCCATTCCTTACCTTCAGATAAATATGATAAAATTCCGATCTTACTACAGTTCTTTAACGTGCTGTAGTTTGTCAATAAGTCTTTGGAATAAAGATCACCTTTAGATTCCTATGGTGTGCAGTATGTAGGACCGTGCTAGATTTGTCCTGAAAATCTATTCTAGCCATGTGATGATAATTACAAGGGACTCCTGCAGTAGTGCCGTGTTGATTTCATTCGGTTCGGACGATAGAAATGGGTGAAAAGTGCAATCCGTTCGGACTACCTTTTCGTCGGAAAATGCCACTGATGACATCATCCGTTTATGCACTCCTGTGCGTATTTGATATTTTGATCACCGCCCTCCTTCTGGCTACCTGGAAAATACGTCTCTATCAAAAGCTCCACTATCTTTTAGTTGCTTTCTGGGCAAATGCCATCGTTAATACTCAAGGAGCTAGGTGTGCCGAGATCCTAACAAGACTCTAGACTCCTTCTTGAACCTACTTATAGCTTCACGGTATACCCTAGCCTTTTGCAGTGTTTGGCCCCCTATCTCTCTTGGCCTACCAAAACAGGTTGGTTTTCTACTGTCGTTCTCGTTCTGGACTTGGCATCAGAAATGCATACAGAAGCAAGATTTACTGCACATTCTAGTTGCCTTGCATCTGTTCACTGAACTCCCCATAGTTGGTCTTTCTTAGATTTCTGTACGATTTTTCTTGGATTTCATTCCATTTACTCTTCGTATTGAATTTTTTCGAAAAGTGATAGCCAGCATGTGATTCAGCTTTTGCTTGCATTCAATTAAATTTTGTATCTGGCAATTAAAATAGACAGTTTTTGTAATTGGTATTTGGGATGAATGCAGCATTGCACATTTAGCCCCATCTTTATTCATATTTGCATTCGGCTTAGGCAAACTTTTGAATATTTTTGTAAGTTTGGTTTTTTTCCCCCCCTCTGTGGCCACACACCAAAGAGATTTATGTACCCATCGAAACTTTTGACACCATGGAACATAAAAGAAATGTTTGCAACTAATTTCATTTCCATTGCAAATTAAACTCAAATGGTTTTTCCAAATTTCTTTTATTCATTTATTTCTTTCCTTCTCTTTTCAATTTCCTTGATTTTTTCTTGTTCATCTGTGCAATTGGACTGTTGTGCTGCTTATTCCAACCAGCTGGAAAAGCAGCAGCAGCAACAACAGCAGCAACAATGGCAATGGCAAGAGTTGCGTGTGGATTTCAATTAAATTTTGTAATTAATTACAAGTGCTAGGCAAAGTGTTCTTAATGCCATTAGTTGGGCAAATGGAATAAAGTCTTAAACATGAAGAAAGAAAAAAGGAAATAAGAATAAAATCAAGAAAAGGCCAAAAGGAAAGGAAATCGGTCAAAGCCGACTTAAAATAATTAACAAAGACATACGAAGGATATTCGCTTGAGTTCCTGCTAGCAAACCTTGAACTACATATTTAACAAAAATCTACGCTTTATTAATAGATTAGCAATTCTCGAAAAGGTTATCAACCTCTGAACTCTTAATTTGAGAAATTTTGTTGCTGACATAAAATAAAAACGTGCTAAGTTGGGGCAGACCAAATCTTATATACCCACAGCTTTCTCACCTGCTCCTGGATGCGTACGGAAGCTCATCATGACAAGTTCTAACGAATCTTGTGAGGATGAACTCCTGGTGGATTCAGAAGACGAGGCTAACACTACAGTGGTGGAAGTTCTGAATCCTGACTATGGTCCGATGTCTACAGATAAATCTCCTTCATTGAAAGGCCGCTTTGGCGGCACTAAAGGTCCTCCTGATAGGCTGGGGGATTTGACGTGGTTCTTATCCAGGAACCATGGGTGTGTAGAGGAAGGGTACGTGGACTAAGAATTCCGGAATATAAACTTCTTAGAGGTACGGGGAATGGGAGACACAGAGCCTGTATTCTTGCAAAGGCTAGTCTAAATGCTTTTCTTCTTCCGTCGCTAAGCACTGAAGATTTAGCAGAAGTAGCTCTTGTCAGCAGGAGATACAAGTCGCCTACAGTGGTACCTGTCTCCCGTGCCTCAGGGTGTCCTATTGGGAGATCGGTTTATATGGCAGCTATATCAGGCTATGAACCGATTTAAATCGTACTTAGCATTGTTGTTGGAAATGATACTACGTACAAAATTTCAGTCAAATCGAACAAGAATTGCGCCCTCTAGAGGCTCAAGAAGACAAGACCCAATATCAGTTTTTATGGCGGGCCTTGGGAAACCACCACCATTGATTCTGCTAAAAATTTATACAAAATAAATTTTGTTGTTGGAGGCAAACGTAGCGCGAAGTTAGCGTGTCCGCCTATGACGCTGAACGCAAGGGTTCTAATCCTGGCGAGACCATCAAAAAAATTTTCAGTGGTGGTTTTCCCCTCCTAATGGTGGCAACATTTGTGAGGTACTATGACATGTAAAACTTTTCTCCAAAGAGGTGTCGCCCTCCTAATGGTGGCAACATTTGTGAGGTACTATGCCATGTAAAACTTCTCTGCAAAGAGGTGTTGCACTGCGGCACGCCGTTCGAACTCGGCTATAAAAAGGAGGCCCCTAATCATTGAGCTTAAACTTGAATTGGAATGTCCTCATTGATATGTGAGATGTTTGCCCTTGTTCCTTAGTGAAATGTTCATGGGCAAAATTTGCATTTGCATTTGCAAATTTTGTTGAAGGGCATATTTTATTCTACATACCAAACATCTGTGAAACTAGCAAAAATTTAAGCTTTTTGAAACGAAACAAGGATGTTCGAGAGACTGGTTTGGACCGTATATGGCACAGTTATTGGAAGTCGCAACAGAACACCGCATGCAAAATTGCTGACAAATCGGGCAAAAACTGCGGCTTATAAGGACTTATAAAGTCAAATCGGGAGACCAGTTTATATGGGAACTATATCAGGTTATACGCCGATTTCGACCGAACTTAACACAGTTGTTGGAAGAACACTACATGCAAAATTTTAGCCACATCCGACAAAAATTGCATCTTCTTGGGGTTCAAGAAGTCAAATCCGGAGATCGGTTTATATTGGAGCTATATCAGGGTATAGACCGATTTGGTTGTTGAAAGTTATGACAGAACACCACATGCAAAATTTCAGCCAAATCGAACTAAAACTGCGGATTTGTCTGTCTGTCTGTCTGTCCGTCTGTCTGTTTGATCGTCTGTCTGTCCATCTGTCTGTCCGTCTGTCTGTCCGTCCGTCTGTCTGTCTGTCTGTCTGTCTGTCTGTCAGTCTGTCCGTCCGTTTGTCTGTCTGTCTGTCCGTCAGTCTGTCTGTCTGTCTGTCCGTCTGTCTGTCAGTCTGTCAGTTTGTCTGTCTCTCCGCCTGTCTGTAGGTCTGTCCGTCTGTCTGCCCGTCTGTCTGTCCGTCCGTCTGTCTGTCCGTCTGTCTGTCTGTCTATCTGTCTGTCTGTCTGTGCGTCTGTCTGTCTGTCCGTCTGTCTGTCTATCCATCTGTATGTCTGTCTGTCCGTCTGTCCGTCTCTTTGTCTGTCTATCCGTCTGTCTGTCTTTCCGTCTGTCTGTCCGTCTGTCTGTCTGTCCATCTGTCTGTCTGTCTGTCCGTCTATCTGTCCGTCTGTCTCTCCGTCTGTCCGTCCGTCTGTCTGTCCGTCTTTCTATCCGTCTGTCTGTCTGTCCGTCCGTCTGTCTGTCTGTCTGCCGTCTGTCTTTCTGTCTGTCCATGTTAATTTGTGTACAAAGTACAATTCCCAATTTTCATCCCATCAGCTTCAAATTTGGAACGGGCCACGTTTTTGGCCTAGAGACGAAGCCTACTGAAATTGGAAAAAATCGGTTCAGATTTGGTTATATCTGCCATACATATGTGTTTCCGATTTGAACTCACACTACAATACTATCGTCATTTGTGATCTCATTCTCACGAAATTTGGCACAAGGGAGTCTCGTATTAGTTTCGGCGTTACTGGTGAATGTGATAGAAATCGGTTCAGATACAGATATAGCTCCCATATATACATCTTTCGCCGGATATCAACTTGTAGAGCTTTCGCAAGAGCATGCACTACGCTCTCTTCTACGACTACCACAAAACGACCTTATTTTGATCGAAATTCAGATTTAGATATAGCTCCCATTTATATGTATCTCCCGATTTTCCCTTTAAAGACCTTTGCAAACGCATTTTTCAACCGATCTTCTCAATGTTTTGCACTACAATTTTTTCCATAACTCCCACAATTCGTTTGGATTTTGGTCGAAATTCTACATCTCAAATTTAAGCCAAATTTAGTTTCGACGACTTACCCTGCATACCCAATGTGGTGTAGGGTATCAAAAGGTCGGCTTTAGCCAATCCTTATTTGTTTACCTATAAAGTCGAAAATTAGGCATCTATTATCTATGGATGCCTTAACCGGACCCAGCTTTGCTTCTTGTCGTTTCAAACAAATGCCCATGGTCATCCATACCACAGTGATGGTGGTGTAGCTCACAATCAACAACGAACGAAGGCATAGAAATTAAGAAAGTTTAAGCAGAAGTTGAAGAAAACAAATTGCAAAGGAAATGAAACGGATCCAATCGAAACTCAAGTCATCGGTCAAAGTGTTGCTGCTGCCATCCCCATCGCCATCGCCATGGCCATGGGCCATAGGCCTATAACAGGCGGCCCAGCAAAGCCTAAGGGAATGGAATGAAGGCCATTTGAAAAGGCAAAAAAATATGGGGAAAAGGATATGATAAGCAGTACATAAAAATACTGACCAAATTGCAATGAGTTCTTGTGCTGTTCCTATTTCTCTGTTTTTTTTTTGTGCTGTGTAAAAAAAGGAAATGGGATAAGAAAAAAAGTTTAAATAATGTTGCCCCATAAATTTCGTTGCTAAAGTTGTGTTTTTTTGCTTTCATCCTACTTTCGGCCGTTTAGTCTTTTGAAATATAACGAAAATTTATTTTTATTGATTTTTGGTTGGTATTGGACTTGCATTTGCTTACAGTTTTTTTTCCTGTTTTTTTTTTAACTTTTTTTTTTGAGGGGTTTGCGGCAAGTAATAAGACCTCAATGAGGCAAAGCTAACAAATGATGTTGTATATGACGTTTTCAGTGTCGGGGGCGAAAAAGATTTGTGCTTTAAAAAGTTTCTCTAATCAATGTGGTTTAGTTTAACAAACTCATTAATCCTGGTTTGGGTGTTTTCTTACCATCGAGGGAGTGTCGGGAAGCACCAATGGAATTGCCATTATTTAGGATGCTATGAAATTTTGTGATCTTATTAAATGTTTCCCAGAAAACAAAGTAAATTTAGAAAGTCAAGATAAATATAGAATGTTTAGTTTGAGTAGTAATCTGTGAAGGGGAGTAGGCAATTGGTTCTTGGGCTGGCTATAAACCCCATCTCAATTAGTATGGTCATATTTTACCTTCTGTAATAATTCCATACGAATGATGGTTATTATCTCGTTGTAATCCAATTGCGGTTATATCCAGCACGAAAGATAATAAATATGTGCATCACCCGATTTTTATACCCACCTCCGAAGGATGGGGGTATATTCATTTTGTCATTCCGTTTGAAAAACATTGAAATATCCATTTCCGACCATATAAAGTATATATATTCTTGATCAGCGAAAAAATCTTAGACGATTTAGCCATGTTCGTCCATCTGTCCGTTAAAATCACGCTACAGTCTTTAAAAATAGAGATATTGAGCTGAAATTTTGTAAAGGGTGATTTTTTTGAGGTTAGGATTTTCATGCATTAGTATTTGACAGATCACGTGGGATTTCAGACATGGTGTCAAAGAGAAAGATGCTCAGTATGCTTTGACATTTCATCATGAATAGACATACTAACGAGCAACGCTTGCAAATCATTGAATTTTATTACCAAAATCAGTGTTCGGTTCGAAATGTGTTCAAATTTTGACAAATTTTGTTCAGCGATGAGGCTCATTTCTGGTTGAATGGCTACGTAAATAAGCAAAATTGCCGCATTTGGAGTGAAGAGCAACCAGAAGCCGTTCAAGAACATCCCGAAAAATGCACTGTTTGGTGTGGTTTGTACGCTGGTGGAATCATTGGACCGTATTTTTTCAAAGATGCTGTTGGACGCAACGTTACGGTGAATGAACACATTTTGAACCGAACACTGATTTTGGTAATAAAATTCAATGATTTGCAAGCGTTGCTCGTTAGTAAGTCTATTCATGATGAAATGTCAAAGCATACTGAGCATCTTTCTCTTTGACACCATGTCTGAAATCCCACGTGATCTGTCAAATACTAATGCATGAAAATCCTAACCTCAAAAAAATCACCCTTTACAAATTCTTTTTTTGTCCATAAGCAGGTTCAAAGATGGGCTATATCGGACTATATCTTGACATAGCCCCGATATAGACCGATCCGCCGACTTAGGGTCTTCCGCTTTCTTTAATTGGCTATGACAGAATATTTGTTCCACTAGCCGAACGTAGAATAGCGTTCCAAGCACCACGATCTTCTGCTCTCATTCTAAAATCTCTGATACCAAGTTTCGAGGTGTCTTTCACCACTTGATCTTTCCATTGGGCTTTTGGTCTTCCCGGTTTATACGTGTACTTTCAAAGGATTTCTTTGCCTTCCTTTGACTTCTTTGCTGGAGCTTCTTCAACATGACCTAGCCAACGCAGCCGTTGTATTTTGATGCGTGTAACTATGCTATCGTCGTCATACAGCTTATACAGCTCGTGGTTCATACGTCGCCTATATTCTCCATTAACGCAAACTGGTCCATATATTTTACGAAGAATCTTTCTCTCAAATACTCCAAGCACTGCCTCTTCTGCTTTCACAAGTACCCATGCTTCAGAACCATATAACAGCACGGGTAGTATCAGTGTCTTGCATAGTGTAAACTTCGTCTGTCGAGAGGTGGACTTGTTTTTAAATTGCTAACTTAGTTCAAAGTAGCATCTGTTTGCCAGTATTATTCTTCGCTTAATCTCAAAACTGGTTTCATTCGTTTCGGTTACGGCGGTGCCGAGTTAGATAAAGTTTCTGACTGTCTCAAAGTTGTGGTTCCGAACTTTTTCCATTTTCTTTCTCTGCTCGTTTGTACAAGGCTTTTTGGGAGTTGAAACCATCCATTTCGTCTTATCTCCATTTACTGCCAGACCCATTTTCACTGACACTCTTTCGATTCTTTCAAAGGCTGCAGTTACTATTCCGGTGACCGACCTATGATATCGATGTCATAGGCATAGGCGGGTAGCATGTGTTCTCTTGTGATTAGTGTGTCATATCTATTCACATCTGTGTATCGTATAAACTTCTCTAGAAGGATATTTAAGAGATCACACAATAGGGTGTCTCCTTGTCTGAAACCTCCTTTTGGTATTAAATGGTTCTGAGATATTTTTTCCTATCCTTACTGAGGAACGCGTATCAGCAAATGTCATCCTGCAGAGTCTTATTAATTTTGCAGGGATACCAAACTCAGACATGGCTTGAAATACCTTTGAACGTAAAGGAGTATCGAAGGCGGCTTTGTAGTCAACAAAGAGATGGTAGGTGTTTATTTGTCCTTCTCGGGTCTTTTCCAGGATTTGGCGCAGTGTGAATATCTGGTCTAGGGTGTATTTACCTGGTCTAAAGCCGCATTGATAGGGCTCAATTATTTCATTGACTTTAGGTTTAAATCTTTCACACAGTACGCTCGAGAGTATCTTGTATGCGATGGGGAGGAGACTTATTCCTCTGTAGTTGGCACATTCCGTTTTGTCTCCTTTCTTGTGTACGGGACAAAGTATGCTGAGGTTCCAATCATCGGATATGCGTTCTTCTTGCCAGATTGCGCAAATAAGCTGATGCATAGGCCTTATCAATGTGTCGCCTCCGGTCTTAAATAGTTCAGCGGGTAACCTGTCGGCTCCTGCTGCTGTTCTTTAGTCAGGTCACTGCTACTTGGACCTCATTCTGACTAGGAGGTAAACATTCTATACCATCATCAGGGATTGGTTCTGCGGTATCCTCTTCGCCGCCAACGTCGGACACTAGCAGTTGGGTAAAATGTTCTTTCCATATCCTTAGCATGTTATCTGTATCAGCTACCAGATTTCCTTATTTGTCTCTGCAGGAGGATATGCCAGAACCAAAGCCATCGGTTTGATGTTTAATTCTTTGGTAGAATTTCCGGACTTCATTCTGACTCCTGTACTCTACTCAGTTCGCTCACACTCACGTCTTTCCATTTCCTTTTTCTTTCTGCGGAATAGGCGTTTCTCCCCTCTCCTTTTCTCCCGATACCCCTCCTTCATCTGCCGTGTTGCTACTGATTACAGGGTTGCTCTGTATGCCGCATTCTTGGCTTCAGTAGCATCTCGACACTCTTGGTCGTACCATGGGTTTCTTGGAGGAGGCTTTCGGTTGCCAAATACAGATTTCGCGGAATTTTCCATGGGCAATAGTTTGCCACTGCGCCATTATATCATTGGAACAAGGAGTGCATTCATCAAGCAGTTGGGTCAGTCGAGTAGAGTATGCCGCTGCCATTTGTTGTGTTTGCAGGTTTTCAATGTCCAGCTTCCGTGTAGTTTCAGATCGTACTTTCCTCGCCATGTTCAAACGGGTGCAAACATTTTCTGCAACAAGGTAATGATCCGAATCTATATATTTTGATCGGGTGACAGCCATGAGGCTTTGTGAATATTTTTATGTTGAAATCTGGTGCTACTAACTACCATGGTTTTTGCCGCGGCGAAATCTATCAGCGTCAACCCATTACTGGACGTTATCTCGTGGAGGCCAAACTTGCCGACTGTTGGACCAAAGATGTCTTCCTTCCCTATTTTCGCATTAAAATCTCCCATAAGTGATTTTAATATCATGGGCGGGAAAGCGGTCATATTCTCTCTCTAGGCGCTCGTAGAAAATATCCATGGTCTGCTCGCCTTTGTCTTCCGTCGGGGTATGGGCACAAATAAGGCCGATGTTGAAGAATTTGGCTTTTATGCGGATTGTGGCTAGCCTCTCATCCACCGAAGTAAAGCTGGAGACAAGGTGTTTCAATCTCCGACTAACCACAAAGCCACAGCCAAATTCATGCCTCGTGTTATGGCAGCTTTAGTATAGTTTGTCACCGTTTGGTGTTGTAATAACGCCATTCCCAGTTCATCGCACTTCCTGTAAGCCGGTAATATCTGCCTTGTACTTCTCTAATACAACCGTCAGCGCGTATACTGCACCTTCTCCATAAAGAGTGCGGACATTTCAGGTGCAGATCCGCAAATCATGGTCCTTTTTTCGGTTGCGTGGGTCGTCAACGTTGGGGGGTCCGTTTTTCCAATTTCTCTGTTTTTCATAGTAGTTCTATGTTTCCTGGGGCGGGTTACTGGCCCAGCGCCCCAACCGCATGGGTTTGTGGAATTGCCCATATATTCCTCGTTGTAGCGAGCCGCTTGCTCCAAGATCCGACGCGCGCCTCCAGCAGCCACTAACCTGGGAACAGATGCTTATGTTGGCCATTGATTATTTGAAGGCTTCAATAACTCGCCTTGTCATCTCGAGTATCAATAGCACACAGTATTTAAGTAAGAGTTAGTGCCACCTGACTCCTCAGTGAGGCTCTCCTCTCGAAAATCGCTGACTGACCGCGGCCGCATTTGCAGCTACTACGCATAAAAACTGAGCTTTCCACTATCTGCAATCTGTAGATGCTTCCGGTAGCTTCAAGCTAAGTTTCCCTCGATAGCGATGAACACAACATCGACTATATTAGGATATAGCTTTCACACTAATCAATGGTCTTAGCCCACAAAAGCCGCAAATATTATCCGATTTCGCTAAAATTTTAAATTTTGAGATAATTAAAGCTTCTCAATATCCGACTCAAATAGTGAGTGAAGGTTCGCCAGAAGCATTGCAATGCATCTAGAAAAAATCATAGTTTCGTACGGTTTATATGCTGGTGCCATCATTGGACCGTACTTCTTCAAATATGGTGCGAATCTTAACGTTACTGTAAATGGTGAGCGCTACCGTAAGATGGTATCCAACTTTTTTTGCCAAAAATGCAAGAGCATGACTTGCATGACATGTGGTTTCAATAAGACGGTGCCACACAGCACGCGCTATAATGGACTTATTGGGTCACGTTCGAGTCCAGTCAGTTGGCATTTCCAACATTTCGGCCGATAACTCACGAATAAATGCTTTAATGTTGGAGGACACCGTAGCGCAGAGGTTAGCATGACCGTCTATGACGCTGAACGCCTGGGCTCGAATCCTGGCGAGACTATCAGAAAAAAATGTTCAGCAATGGTTTTTCCCTCCTAATGCTGGCAACATTTGTGAGGTACAATGTCATGTAAAACTTATCTCCAAAGAGGTGTCGTACTGCGGCACGCCGTTCGGACTCGGCTATAAAAGGGAGGCCCCTTATCATTGAGCTTAAAACTTGAATCGGACTGCACTCATTGATATGTGAGAAGTTTGCCCCTGTTCCTTAGTGGAATGTTCATGGTCAAAATTTGCATTTGCATGTAAGTCAAACTCTTGAATTTAGGGGGAAAAAAAAAATGTTGGTTATCATCTCATAGTAGCGTTCACCATTTACAGTGTCGTTACGTTTAGCATCGCCTTTGAAGAAGTATGGTCCAATGATGCCACCAGCCCATAAACCACGCAAAACTGTTACTTTTTCTTGATGCATTGGTAGCTTTTGCAATGCTTCTGGATGATCTTCACTCCAAAATGGACACTCCAAATGGACAATTCTGGACAATACGAACCCATTGAGCCAACGATGATGATGATGATGATCATGAGATGATAAAATTTAATAATTTGCAGGCGTTGTTCGTTTGTAAGACGATTCATGGTTAAATTATAGACCAAACTGAAGATGTTTGACAGTGAAACAAAACACGAAACATGCGCGAGCAGTTTAAGCCAGTGTTGCCAAAAGCTTAGCTTATAGCTTAAAAATCACATGCTAAAATTTAAATCATGCTATTTTCCCTTTTCATTTGTTTCATTGACAAGCAAAACTACAATACCTTCAGATTTTCAAGGAAAATTTCAATTTCGTCTATTGTATCAAAAGTTTGACTTTGCCCGACTTTAACCCGTCCTTAGGCACTATGAATGCGTTTTGCAAAATATTTTCATAATTATTTTTTTAGACAATAGATTTTGCTGACTTCATTCCGTACGACATTCCCTCATAGTTTATGAAATAATTTTAATAAAAGTAATATTACGATTTCATTGAGAAAAAAGTAATCGCGAAAAACATGTGTTTTCAACTGTGAAAAACGAGCCCAGTACCAGCCATTACTTGTTTTCAAAAATTCATTTACTACAAATTAATCTGCCATTGCCTCTGTGAGTCATGTGAAACCCCCAGAACTTATGACAACCTTTATTAAAAATATTCTATTTTTAGTTCATAAGTACACATCAAAGCCGTTATGAAATTTTTCCTTTTGGCAATTCATTAACGACATTAGACTGTTGGCATCTGCCATTTAGGAATTTTTCACATTCAAACCGAAATTTTTAGCATTATTTCCTAATTATGTGAAATATATACTAAGCTTTGCAAATAGATATCACAAACATAGTGGTTACACGTGCTTACAAACATTAGCTGACTTTGAGAGGAGGTTGCAGAAATTGAACTAGGTATCCATGACCTTATTAGCATTTAATATCATTATTATGAACTAATTTTGTATTTTGTATTATATTACACAAAATTTCTAATTTAAATGCGATATGCTTGTCTCTCTCTCTTTCTCCCCCGCTCTCTTTGCAGGTAGTACACACATTTCAACACCCATCATTGAATTACCGCCATGAATGAAACAGAGTGTGAGGATTTAATAAAGTCGGTAAAATGGACGGAACCATCAAATTTGATCTCACTGGCGATACTCGAATTTATCAATGTTTTAGTAATAGGAGGCAATCTTCTGGTCATAGCCGCTGTGTTTTGTTCCAACAAATTACGTAGTGTTACTAATTTTTTCATTGTTAATCTGGCGGTGGCCGATCTGTTGGTGGGTTTGGCCGTACTACCATTCTCAGCCACATGGGAGGTGTTTAAGGTAAGTTGAGAGCAAAACAAAATTAAAATTTTATCAAAAGCGTATGTCGAAAGCCCACAGAAAACGAAAAAACAAACACTTTACAAGTACTTAGTGGCGTATGAGTGTTATTAATTATGAAAAATCTAATTAATATTCATCATACGCAACACGACACAGCGCAACGGCAAAACCAGCACAATTTTGTTTTCGTTTCGTGGATTTTAAAGAAAACAAATTATGTATAATTAATTGTTATTTAAGCTTAATGGTGTTGTTTGTTTGTGGGTTATTTTCTTTGTTTTTTTTTAGGTTTGGATTTTCGGTGATGTCTGGTGTCGCATTTGGCTGGCAGTTGATGTGTGGATGTGCACAGCCTCCATTCTGAATCTTTGTGCCATATCTTTGGACCGTTATGTTGCGGTCACGCGGCCCGTTACTTATCCCAGCATCATGTCCACAAAGAAGGCCAAATCCCTAATTGCCGGCATATGGGTTTTATCGTTTGTTATTTGTTTTCCTCCATTGGTTGGATGGAAAGATCAAAAGGTAAGTGCCTTGGGTAATTTCTGTTAAGGGGATTTTTACTTTAAAGCAAATACACCCCGATACATACATTTAATCTTCTTCATTCATACAAACACTATGTTCGAGTGTTGGCAAAAATGCTTCCGGCTCAGGGATTAATGTCAGTATACCAATTTCACTTGGGCCAATGTGTAAATACAAATAATTTTTTTGTGTTTAAGCTTGCTTAGCTTTTGGGAAGTTGTAGCATATGAAGAATTGTAATTTGAGTCTTTTGTTTGCTTTTAATTAAATTAGATTTAAGTCAACACTTAACTCAAACTAGAGTCAGAGTCTACACTCATATCTTGGCAAGTGTGTGCAGCAATTATTTAACCTATGGCAGAGTATGCAGCAGAAGTGTGGAGATGATTTGTGTAATGAGTTTGCATACAAGATTAAATGTGTTATCGGCTAAATTCGAAAGTGTAATGAAATATTCTGCATTTGTTTGTGTACATAGTTGCGTATTAAAATTAAAAGCTTTAGTTATAGTGTGTGGTAAATTTTATTGTTTACCCTACCTTTAAACAGGATATACAGGTATGATATCTGCACTGCAGATGACAAGGGGGAGAATATCTCAAGGGTAAACTTGTAAAATTGGTAAGTTGGGTAAATAGATGGGCATTTACCCAAAAGCTGGGTATAAGACGGATTATTTGGTGATTATTGTGCAACAAGCTTAGGTACGGCCGGGTTTGCTTTTCTGGAAGGGAAGAGTAAGAGGTGGATGCTGTGTTTGAGTTATGTGAGACATCAGTCTTCATTGATGGCTCAAGTATGGAGTCATGGACGGGACTGGGGGATTACTCGGAGACACTCCACTTAGGTATGTAAGTTTAGTGTGAAATGAGTGCTAAACTGAGGTAAGGCAGAGGTCTGTGTCATTATGTTGGCCACAAAGCAGATCTGGAGGATGAACCTGCCAGTATATTCTCGTGTGTGGACAGTATGACGGCCCTGAAGCTCTTGAATTCTAGGACAATGAGGTTGAAGTAGGTGGTGGAGTGGTCCCCGACACATAGGAAATGAGAAAGCGGACGAGTATGCCAGGAGGGAATACTCCATGGTACATGGTACAGGTCATGACCAATGCGCAGTCGGTGGTCGAGGGTTTAGTTAGTGGATTGATGTGGAATTACCAGCAGCACACTCTGGCCAGCTGTTCAGTGACAGAGGACGAGGGAGTTTTGGGGTCACTGAAAACCAGGGACGTATCTAGGATTTTATTTTCGGTGGGGGGTTAGATTGAGCATATAAGAACTACAGAACAGTAATTAGTACGCATACGCGTTCACATTTGAAAATGATGAATTTTTGGGGCGCTTGGGATCGATAGCTCCCACCCTGGCTACGTTCTGGTGAGTAAGATTACAGGAGTTATAACTGCATACAGTGTGAAAGACCATATGGCCGCGCGTAGTATTTGTAAAGGACTCAGTTCTGCATAATGAATACTGTAGACGATATCTAGATGTGAAAGAAGAAGATACGATCGAGCACCTGCTCGGCTAATGCAGTGTGGACTTCTTAGTGTGGACTCCTCAGATACGTGGATAAGGCGTGTTTGATTCGACGAGGGATGGGATAAAGTCGTCAACACGCTGTCTTGCATGCGCAGATGCATCAATGCTTGGCACTTGACAAGTGAATACCTTATTGAGTGTGAGTTTATGCTCCGAGGAAGCAATCGCGTAGTGGAGTCATAGAAAGGAATTTGCTCCCTTTTCAATTGGTATACGATAGATTAGGTTAAATTAAAAAAAGGGTGCAGATATTAATCCGCCCCATGCCACTATGAACATACATCTAAGACAGTAATCGGCTTGTAGTGCGCTCTAAAGTAAGCTCGGAAAAGAAACTCTAAGCTAGGAATTCGGTGTTACTTACACAATTCTTTATTGTTTTCCATGCCACTTCCCTAAGTTGGTTCATGTCTGGTATTGTGGCCACACCTAAGTATCGGTTGTTGTTGTTGTTGTAGCAGTGTGTTGTACACTGAGACGGCAGCCCTTGCCGATGAAGGACTTCATCGGGTCAATCCGGTACGTACAACCGGCTGCCTTGGGATTGGGATCGGTGTCTTTTAGCTGCGAAAGCCAGGCAATGACACAAGAAATGCTCCACCATCTCATAATCTTCCCCAATGCTATCACTTGCCTCACCGATTTTGCATATGTGAGCTAGAAGTCGTATTTGTCCCGTTATGATACTAAAAGCCATGCTGAACTCATTCTTACTTCCTTTCAGTAATAGCCTCGTCTTCTCACGATTTGGATCATCCCATAGGATTTTCGCCATCATACCGACCGTTTCGCTGTTTGCCAGTGTTGCAGGCGCATTCGTCGCCCACGCCATTAACTCCGACAGCGTCGACCCCAAAGGCTTCGGGTTAACCAAGTTTATTGACGGCAGTCCTCTGGCCTCCACCGCCAAATCGTCTGCCCTTTCATTTCCCCTTACTCCATTATGGTCCGGCACCCAAACGATGCGGATTTTCCCATCCTCAGAGAAGGCGTTAATCTCCTTTTTACACTGCAAGACTGTTCGTGAACTTACCGTCCTAGTTGTTACTGCCCTTATGGCCATTTTACTGTCGGTAAAGATGTTCACACTCGACGTCTTCGCGTTAGCACCACACCACCTCACTCTTTCCATAAACGCCCGGATATCCGCCTGCAGGATCGTGTTATGGGCAGGTAGTCTAAGACAGATTTCAGTCCCTTGGTTCTCAATTTAGACTGCCAAGCCACTCTGTTCTCTAGCTCTGATCCATACGTGTAACATGATCTTCCAGATGGCAATACTAGGCTTCCGTCAATCCAAGACTGTGTCGCTGGCGGCAGTGCCTTGCACTAAAACTCAAGGTTCGTCTCACTTATTCGATAGGAAACCTCTTCCCTTCATTCCAAGTTTCCTATCGTTGCCTCGATTATACCGCGATTGTTTGAACTGCTTCCATCCTCAATCCATTCTCCCATTGCCTAAAGTCTCATAGCCGCAGTGGCTGCCTCACACTAAATCTGTATGTCAATGGGTTGGATGTTTCGAAAAGTCTCCAGTGCCCTAGTGGGCGTGGTACTCATCGCTCCGCCTATGCAAGTTCTCAGAACCTGTTATATTATCCTTACGTTGCACTTTTTCTCCATAGAAGTGCACCAAAATTCTGAGACGTAAGTCAGTATTGGCGTAATCTTGCTCCTGTAAAGCCAATGGAGCATCCTCGAATTGAGGTCCCATTTCGAGCCTACGGCCCTTCTACATAGTGCCCAACATCTGTGAGCCTTCTCAGTGCGGTCCTGATCCAATTCAGATTCTTGTCCAAGATCACACCTAAGTATTTGACCTTGTCAGATATCGAGATCGTCTTATTGAGGAAACGTGGTGCGTTAAATTGACCCCCTTCGTCTTCCTCGTAAACAGGCATATTTCAGTCTTCTCTGGGTTAACATTGAGACCTCTGGGTCTAGCCCAGCCATATGTCATATGGAAGATCCTTTCTGCCCCCCTGCATAGCTTTCGGATTCTTACCCCTTAGAAGTATTATAGCATCATCTGCCTAGAAGACGGTTTCAAATCCCTACTCAGTCAGTATCCGTAATAGGTCCTTTATGGTGGTAACCCATAGGAGTGGCGATAAAATACCCCCTATGGCTTGCCTTGTGCCACTTTTTCCCTTATATTTATGCCATGGGACACACAATTTATCCCCCAATTCTTTAGCATATAGTTTCTCCAGTCTCTATGGATCCTGTCCTCCCGGTGCTGCTCTAAGGATTGAATCAGTGTGTCAATTCGCAAATTGTTAAAAGCCCCCTTAATGTCAATGCATGCCGCCAGGGTGTAGGTCTTGGTATCGAAGGATTTTTTCATTTTATACACAACCTAGTGCAGGGCAGTCTCCACCGATCTTCCCTTGACATAGGCATGCTGTTTGTATTTGAGCAGTTCGCTGGATGTCCTACTCTTTCTCATGGTGTTCGCAATACGTTCCATGGTTTGGTGTAGAAAGGAAGTAAGGCCTATAGGTCTGCAGGCCTTTGGTGTCGCATAAGTTGCCTTGCTTGGCTTGGGTATAAATACCTCCCTTGCCTCCTGCCAGGCTTTCGGTGTTTATGCAAGTCCTAGGCACACTGTGAAAATAGTTGCCAGATGAGGCACCAGAATCTGCCTCCGCGGAAACTATTCCCTCAAGTCAGGGTGACAAATGGTCGAAAGTTTAGCCTGTGGATTGATGTGGGATTACCACTGGGATACTCTGGCCAGCTGAGGATGAGGCAGTTGCTGGCCGTTAAGGTTAGGTTTTAGTGGCACTATACCATCAAACTCACATAGACTCACAGAAACAGAAGAAGGAAGATGCTTTCTAGTTCCTAACGTTGAACCATCCAGATCACCTAATAACTTGCGAAAGTTCACATCCGCTTAATCGCACAGGTTCTCAAAGAAAGGAGAACCTAAAGTGGAACTTCTTCTGACTGCCTGTGTGGAACACACATACACACAGAAGGTGTTCTATAGTCTCTTTTTCTTCGATGTTCTCGCAGCTTCTGCAAAAGTCCTTGCTGGCAACCTTCAGTCTGTCAGCATGTTTTTCGATTTGACACTGAACTGTTATGATGGACACAATGACTGATACGTCTGTTCTAGCCAGTGACAGCAAAGCGGTAGACCTCTTCCAGTCTAGGCTAGGCCACATAGTTTTGGAGTGCTCGAATGCCCTTCTGTGTGACCATCTATCATTCGTTGTCCTTCGGGCCTGGTCCTGAAAACTTAGCTTACATGTCGCTAGAGGCATACCCACGGATTCCAGTATCCCTTGGGTGTGTAGGGTAGTTCCTAGTCTCGCAAGCTCGTCCGCTTTACAATTCCCTTCACTGAGTGCTGTCCGATGCAAGTTTTAAGCTCAATTGTAGGCCAAGTCTGAACGACATGCCGCAGAGCGACACCACTTTCGGGAGAACTTTTCACATGGCAAAGTACCTCGCAAATGTCGCCGCCGCTGAAATTTTTTTCTCATGTCTCCACGGGGATTTGAACGCAGGCGTTCAGCGTCAAAGGAGGACATGCTAACCTCTGCGCTACGATGGCCTTCAGATTTTCAGACTATTCGCCAACTGTAGCTTAAATATAGCTTCAAGTTTTTTGTACCGAATAACTGCGGAAGCAAATAACCAAAATTGAATTAAATTGTAATGAATTTAATTAAATTCCTTACAACACCAGAGTTTTATTTCCATTTCGAATAATATATTCCTATTTCATTAGAATTTGCTTGTTTATTCTTTCACTCATCACATAAAGTATCCTTCCAACTATACTAACTATAGTTGGAATTTATTGTTGTGAAATACACTTAAAAACTCATAAAACTTGACCAACTTATGTCGCAAATATTTCACAAGTGCTTGGCACCATAGATATTAAACGAAACGAAACGAGTGGGAAGACCTTCACCGATAAAATAGAAAAGCAACAATTTTTCGTACACCCAAAAAATTCAACTTCCTCCTGTGCCTAGGACTAAGTTTGGGCAATTGACAAAATACTTTTTTTTATTTTCATTTTCATGGCTGATGGTGGTGGTGGTGGTGGTGCTGCTGGTGGCTGGTGTGTATTTCTTTGTATGTTTTTCTTTTTGGCAATTTAACGCTCCGTATGTTAACCCACATTTGGTATCACAGTTTGTTGTTTGTCTTTTTTTTTTGTTGGTATTTTTGCTCGACTTTTTCGTTGGAGCTGCATTATGTAAATGTAAGTTGTAAAGCTTCTTACCGCACAGCATATGTGAAGCCTCATTAATATGGGTAATTTCATGAAAGTTGGTTTTTTTTGGGAAGTCAAAATTTAAATATCTGAGTTTTTGAGAAAGCTCTATGGCAAGATTTATTGTAGGAAAATTAAGTAAAGGATTGAAGGTAGGAAGTTTTGAGGGACATACATTTAGCCTACGTTGGTAATATAGAATAAAGTCGTTTTGGCCCGCCATCTAAATCAGATGTGACCATGCATATTTGCCCATGAACATTCCACTAAGAAACTGGGGCACACTTCTCACAAATCATTGATTCAAAATTTTTAAGCTCAATGATAAGGGGCCTCCTTTTTATAGCCAAGTTCGTACGTCGGGTCACCGAGCGACACCTTTTTGGGAAGAAGTTTTAACATCATGTGATATCTTCTTCTTATATATAACAAGTAAAAAGGCGTTAAGTTCGGCCGGGCCGAACTTTGGAAACCCACCACCTCGGGAATATATGTAAACCACCTTTCATCAAAATTCGGTGAAAATTTTATACCTTATACTCATATACCTCATACCGATCTGAACTATACACGACTCGGATGTCGAACATAAGTAATTGTGCAAAATTTCAGTGAAATCGGATTATAAATGAGCCTTTTATGGGGCCAAGTCTTTAAATCGAGATATCGGTCTACATGGCATCTATACCCAAATCTGGACCGATTTGGGCCAACTTGCATAAACATGTCGAAGAGCCTAACACAAAGCACTGTCCCAAATTTCGGACAATAAATGCTTCTTTTATGGGCCCTAAACCTTAAATCGTGAGTTCGGTCTTTATGGCAGCTATATTCAAATCTGGACCGATCTGGGCAAAATTAAAGAAGGACGTCGAAGAGCCTAACCAAACTCACTGTCTCAAATTTCAGCGACTTCGGACAATAAATGCGTCTTTTTATGGCCTCAAAACCAATAACCTAGATATCGGTTTACATGGCAGCTATATCCAAATCTGGACCGATCTGTGCGATATTGCAGAAGTATGTCAAGGGGTTTAACTTAACTCACTGTTCCAAATTTCGGCGACATCGGACAATGAATGAGCATTTTATGGGCCCAAAACCATAAATCAAGAAATCGGTCTATATGGCAGCTATATCCAAATCTTAACCGATCTGGACCAAATTGAAGAAATATGTCAAAGGGCCTAACGCAACTCACTGTCCCGAATTTCAGCAAAATCGGATAATGAATGTGGCTTTTATGGGCCTTACATCATAAATCGGAGGATCGATCTATATGGCAACTATATCCAAATCTGAACCGATCTGGGCGAATTTAACGAAGGATATCGAAGGGCCTAACACAACTCACTGACCCAAATTTCAGCGAAATCGGATAAAAAATGTGGCTTTTATGGGCCTAAGACCCTAAATCGGCGGATCGGTCTATATGGGGGCTATATCAAGATATAGTCCGATATAGCCCATCTTCGAACTTAACCTGCTTATGGACAAAAAAAGAATCTGTGCAAAATTTCAGCTCAATATCTCTATTTTTAAAGACTGTAGCGTGATTTCAACAGACAGATGGACAGACGGACAGACGGACGGACATGTCTAGATCGTCTTAGATTTTTACGCTGATCAAGAATATATATACTTTATAGGGTCGGAAATGGATATTTCGGTGTGTTGCAAACGGAATGACAAAATGAACATACCCTCATCCTTCGGTGGTGGGTATAAAAATCAATGTGTTTGTGTTTTCCTTATAGACTCAAAAACGTCTGAACCAATTTTCTTGAAATTTTCACAGATGGTTCATAATGAACCCGTGGTGAAAATAGGGTACTACATTTTTTGATATCTGAAGGGGGAGCGTCCCCTTCCCCTTACCCTAATTTTCAGAAACGCCATATCTCGGAGATGGGTGGTGCGATTTAAGCGAAATTATATGTGCTCTTATATAGTACCCTAAAAATAAAAATTTGGCGGATGGGGTACCTAGGGGGGCCGCCCCAGCTTAAAACCTACCAAACATACATTTGGACCAATCACGACAATATGGGACTCAAATGAAAGGTATTTAGGATAAGAAAACGTATCTGATATCCAATTGTCGGACCAAGTGTTAGGGGGACCACCCCAAGCCCCAAAACACCCCTAAATCACACATATTTACCGACCATAGCAATATGGGACTCAAATTAAAGGTATTTGCGAGTAGAATACGAATCTAATATCCAAATGTGGTACCACGTTTAATTCCCCAAAACAACCCCCAAACAGGACTTATTTACTGACCATGGGAATATGGGGCTTAAATAAAAGGTACTTTAGCGTAGAATTCGAATCTGATATCCAAATATGGGTCCAAGTGTTTGAGGGGGGGGTCCTCTCCCTAAAAACATCCCCCCAAGGGGACAAATTTACGACCATAGGAATATAGGGCTCAAAATGAAAGGTCTTTGGGAGTAAAGAACGAATCTGATACTAATATTCGAGAAAAGGGCCACCCCACCCCACAACACCACCCCAAGCCCCAAAACACCTCAAAATCATACATATTTACCGACCATGGCAATATGCGACTCAAATGAAAGGTATTTGCGAGTAGAATGCGAATCTGATATCCAAATGTGGGGCAACGTTTCTGGGGATCCACACCTTCCCCAAAACACACCCCCAAACAGGACTTATTTACTGACCATGGGAATATGGGGCTTAAATAAAAGGAATTTGAGTGAAGAATTAGAATCTGATATCCAAATATGGGACCAAGTGTTTGGGGGGCCGCCTCTCCCTAAAAATATACCCCCAAAGGGGACAAATTTACGACCATAGCAATATGGGGCTCAAAATGAAAGGTCTTTGGGAGTAAAGCACGAATCTGATATTAATATTCGGGAAAAGTGTCTAAGGGGCCACCCCACCCCCACATATATTTTCCGGGCTTAGTGTTTGGAGGACCACCCCAATCCCTAAAAGACCCCTAAATCGGCCATATTTACCAACCATGTCAATGTGGAGATTAAATGAAAGGTAATGGGGGGTGGAGCAAGAATTGATACCCACTTTCGGGACCCATTTTCAGGGGGTCAACCCCTTTCCCAAAATATGGGGTTCAAATAAGTGATATATAGATTTATGAGAATACAGCACGTTGCTGGTATATTTTCCGGGCTTAGTGTTTGGGGGACCACCCCAATCCCAAAAACACCCCTAGATCGGCCATATTTACCAACCATGTCAATGTGGAGATTAAATGAAAGGTATTGGGGGGTGGAGCAAGAATTGATACCCACTTTCGGGACCCATTTTCAGGGGGTCAACCCCTTTCCCAAAACACCCCACAAACAGCAATTTTTTAGTGACCATCGCAAAATGGGGCTCAAATAAAGGTATTTGGGAGTAGAATACGAATTTGATATCTAAATGTAGGACCATGTATTTAGGGCATCACCCCTTCCCCAAAACACCCCCCAAAGGCTAAACATTTTTCGACCATGCCAATATGTGGTATTTAAGATTAGAAAACGAATTTGATAACCTATTTTGGGCCATATGTTTGGAGGACACCTCATCGTGTAAACTCCCCTAAACAAATGGCAATATGGGGTTTATATAAATGGAATTTGAAAGAAGAGCATGATGCTGATAATTTTTCAGGGCCAAGTGCCTGGGGGACCACCTCACCCCCGAAAACACCCCTAAATCAGGTATCATGAGAGTAGCGGCCTGAAAGAAAGTATTTTAAGAATGGAGTATACCTTATATCCAAACTTAAATTCGTATGCCAATAAAGATCATATGGGATTCGAACAAAGGCATTTATATTGTTAAATATTTAGTCAAGTACATCGCTTGATATTCGTAGCATGGTATTTCACTAAAAGCTCTTTAATTGTCGAAAATAAATATTCCAAGGAAACTTTGTTCCATATAAAGTAAAAGAAGGCGCAGCGGAGCGTGTCAGGGTCAGGTAGTATGAGTATAAACCAGATCTGACCATGTTTGTATGCAGCTGCCATATAGCCCTGTTTTCCGATTAATGGCGTTGAATGCACAAAAGTCACATTTCCTACTCAGAATTTACGAAATGTAGAAGAGATAGCTTAAAACTCGTACCTTTTTCCTGAAATTTGTAGCAGTGAGACCCCTTGTAAAAGTATTTGGACCCTCGACATCCATCGACATTTTATTCTGCGTTCTTAATGAGTGAGTCATCCATGTCGCTATTTTCAGTATTGAACTTGGTGTTTATACCCTACAGCACTACTGTGGTACAGGGTATAATAACTTAGTGAATTAGTTTGTAACACCCAAAATGAACAGAGATAGACCCATTGATAAGTATACCGATCGAATCAGAATCACTTTCTGATTCGATTTAGCTATGTCCGTCTGTCTATCTGACTGTCCGTCTGTCCATGTTAATTTGTGTACAAACTACAGGTCGCAATTTTCATCAGATCATCTTCAAATTTGGTATGGACGTGTTTTTCGGCTTAGAGACGAAGCCTATTGAAATTGGAAAAAATCGGTTCAGATTTGGATATAGCTCCCATATATATGTTCGTCCCATATGCAGTAATACTGCAATAAAATGGTCATTTGTCAACCGATTTTCTTGAAATATGGCAGGAAGGGTTTTCTTATAACACCCGACATTGCAGGTGAATTTCATAGAAATCGGTTCAGATTTAGATATATCTCCCATATATATGTTCGTCCGATATGCAGTAATACTAAAATGAAATGGTCACTTGTCAACCGATTTTCTCGAAATTCGGCAGAAAGGGTTTTCTTATGACTCCCGACATAGCAGGTGAATTTCATAGAAATCGGTTCAGATTTGGATATAGCTCCCATATATATGTTCGTCTGATATGCTGTAATACTCCAATAAAATTATCATTTGCCAACCGATTTTCTCAAAATTTGGCAGGAAGAATTCTCTTATGACTCCCGACATTGCAGGTGAATTTCGTAGAAATCGGTTCAGATTTGGATATAGCTCCCATATATATGTTCGTCTGATTTGCAGTTATAATGCAATTAAATGGTCATTTGTCAACCGATTTTCTCGAAATTTGGCAGGAAGGATTTTCTTATAACTCCTGACGGTGCAGATGAATTTTATAGAAATCGGTTCAGATTTGGATATAGCTCCCATATATATGTTCGTTCGATATGCAGTAATACTGCAATAAAATGGTCATTTCTCAACCGATTTTCTCGAAATTTGGCAGGAGGGATTTTCTTATGATTCGCGACATAGCAGGTTCAGGTTCAGGTTCATACAAATCGGTTCAGATTTGGATATAGCTCTCATATATATGTTTGTCCGATATGCAGTAATACTACAATAAAATGGTCACTTGTCAACCGATTTTCTCGAAATTTGGCAGGAAGTATTTTCTAATGGCTCTCGACATTACTGGTGACTTTCATGGAAATTGGTTTAGTATTAGTTATAGCTCCCATATATATGTTCGTCAGATTTTGGGTAATTTGCAATAATGTTGTCATTTGTCAACCGTAGTTATTACAGTTTGAACATATTTTTGTTCGCCAAAGTCCATCAAAAATGGTTCTGAATTGGATATAGCCCCCACATTGTACTTATAGGAAAAACTGGAACTACTTGTTGATACTCATTTCCTGGGAAATTCTCCAACGGACAACGCAGCACCAGAAGAGGTTGTCACTGGCATGCATTCGTTGGAGGTTATTAGGGAAATTGTGTCTGAGCCGAAAATCCCTTGAGCTGTAAGAAGTTTCGACCCCTTTAAGTCGCCAGGCCCCGATGATGTATCTGCTTGTATTAACATGTCATATATACCTGTGGGATGGAGGGACACGAAGGTCACTTTCATTCCAAAAGCAGGAAAACCTTACCACAAGACTCTTGAGAGCTTGATAGAGACATATCTTAGGACAAAGATCCCTGAAGATCGCCTGTCTCGGCAGCAGCATGCTTATAGTAAAGGCAAGTCCACTAAAACAGCCCTTCACGACTAGTCGGCCACATGAACGGTTCTCTCACTGTCAAGGAATATACAATGGTAGCATTTCTTGACATTGAAGGTGCTTTCAAAAATGCAAAACCGACGTCAGTCACAAAGGAATTGGATTTTCTAGGCACTCTACCGTAAGGAAGTTTATTAATAACTTACTTACAAAAAGATGCATTATGGCAGGCTTGGGATCTGTGGATCTAAAAAGATGGGTCAGCAGAGGAACTCCTCAAGGAGGTGTACTATCTCCTCTACTTGGAAGTATAGCCATTAACAATATATTATTGTCTCTGGGAGAAAAAAGGTGTAAAAGTGGTCGCATATGCTGATGGCGTGACAATTGCGGTTATGGGAAAGTTTACCAGCCTTCTTAGGGATATACTTCAGGAAGCTCTACGTGCAACAGCAAAGTGGGCTAGCGAAAGTGGTCTAGGTATAAATCCGTGCAAGACAGAAGTAGTTCTTTTCAGCAGGAGATACAATTTGCCTACAGTGCCACCTATCTCCTTGGGAGGAGATAATGTTCAATTTGCAGAAAGCGCAAAATACCTGGGTGTTCTGCAGGACAGGAAATTGAACTTCAAATCCCACATTTAAGAAAGGGCAAGAAAGGCAACTCTTGCTCTATACACCTGCAAGAGAGCCTTTGGCAAAAGTTGGGGACTTAGACCGCATGTCATGCATTGGGTATATACTGTAGTTGTCAGATTTATAATGCTGTATGGTGTTGTGGTCTGGTGGACGGCGCTTCAAAAGTCCACCTTTTGTTTAATACTCAACCGGATCCAAAGGATGGCTTGCTTGTGTATGATAGCCGCACTGAGGAAGACACCATCTGATGCACTGAATTTAATGCTATCGAATGTCAAGAAGAATTCCAGACATGATATCCATAGGTCTAAATTGATCGCAACACCGCCGAATGCTGGCAGTATATAAATCTTGATCGTCCCCCATCTTCTACCGACCGGCAGACGTGGCTAGATCGAAAGTCAAAAAAAGAAAAAATTTCGAAAGGTTAACAAGGGTTAAAAAGTTAGCATACCTGCTCATTTTATTGTGAAGAGTACAAAAATAAACTCTTCTAACAAAAATTGCAATTCAACTTTAAATAACTTGTTTAGGCTCCTTTTCTTTAATATATCTATTATGATTTGTTAACTCATCATTTTATCATACGTCTTCAGTCATTGCTTAACAATCCATATGTGCTGACATTTCCCACATAGAGATTTTGAAATATTAAAAAAACAAAGACTTATAAAAACACAGGACTAGCGTATATAACCACACATATGAACACACACACACACATACACTCATGTGGCAGTAAATATGTTTCTTTGGCATAACAAACAAAAAAAAAAATACCAAAAACAGAAGAGACGAACCAAGTAAACCCATAACAATTGAGGACAAGCATAAAAAATAAACATGCAAGGCATTCAAACACACACCCACACACACACACACACAAAAGACAGACAAAAATTCTCGACGAAATGAAAATGACAAAATTGTTGAAAGTTGTATTACAATACCATAAAACAAAACAATACACAAGAGTTTTTCTGCAAGCCAACATATTGAGAGAGAGAGAGAGACCCTCCCAAGAACTCATTCGGAATTTTGACTCTCTCTTGGTGTGGGTTTAATTAGCCGAATTGTTTTGAATGCCTTTCATTCCGTTTCCATGCCAGAAAAAGATGAAATTGAAAATAAAAGTTGACGTTGAAATATTTGTCGTTGTTATTGTGGGTAAAGGGAAAACATGTCTTGGTGGTGCGGTGGCAGAGGCTATGCTTTGTTCTTTATTATCTTAGCTGTGACTTTAATTTTAATATACCCTAATCCTTAAGGGTTAGTTACTTAAATGTAAAAAGACTTGAGTTACGGAGCGATTAAAAAAAACCAGAGCCAATTAGAGGTGCCTCACTTCTATGGGTTATGACAGCCGGTTGTGGTATTATCTCAGCTAGAAAACAGAAGCAGAATGCTATGGCAAAGGCCATAATTTCATAATTTTTTTTGTTTCATTTTCCATGAAATTTTTACTTAAGACAAAATTTTCACGAAATCTATCTTATATATAAAATTCAATTTGTGTTTGTTTGTATGTTTGTATCTCGGTTTGTTTGTTTGTTCCGTATAGACTCAAAAACGGTTGAACCGATTACCTTGCAATTTTCACAGATTGTTGGTCTGGAAGGAAACATAGGCTATATAATTTTTATACCCACCACCAAAGAATGGGGTATATTCATTTTGTCATTCCGTTTGCAACACATCGAAATATCCATTTCCGACCCTATAAAGTATATATACTCTTGACCAGCGTAAAAATCTAAGACGATCTAGACATGTCCGTCCGTCTGTCCGTCTGTCTGTTGAAATCGCGCTATAGTCTTCAAAAATAGAGATATTGAGCTGAAATTTTGCACAGATTCTTTTTTTGTCCATAAGCAGGTTAAACTCGAAGATGGGCTATATCGGACTATATCTCGATATAGCTGCCATATAGACCGATCCGGCGATTTAGGGTCTTAGGCCCATAAAATCCACATTTATTATCCAATTTTGCTGAAATTTGGGACAGTGAGTTGCGTTAGGCCCTTAGACATCCTTCGTTAATTTGGTCCAGATCGGTTCAGATTTGGATATAGCTGCTATATAGACCGATCTCCCGATTTAGGGTCTTAGGCCCATAAAAGCCACATTTATTATCCAATTTTGCTGAAATTTTGGGACAGCGAGTTGTGTTAGGCCCTTCGACATGCATCGTCAATTTGGCTCAGATCGGTCCAGGTTTGGATACAGCTGCCATATAGACCGATTCTCCGATTTTGGGTCTTAGGCCCATAAAAGCCACATTTATTATCCGATTTTGCTGAAATTCGGGACAGTGAGTTGTGTTAGACCCCTCGACATCCTTCGTCAATTTGGCCCAGGTCGGTCGAGATTTGGATATAGCTGCCATATAGACCGATCCTCCGATTTAGGGTCTTAGGCCCATAAAAGCCACATTTATTATCCGATTTTGCTGTAATTTGGGACAGTGAGTTGTGTTAGGCCCTTCGACATCCTTCGTCAATTTGGCTCAGATCGGTCCAGATTTGGATATAGCTGCCATATTGACCGATCTCTCGATTTAATGTTTTGGACGCTTAAAAGGCGCATTTATTGTCCGATGTAACCGAAATTTGGACCCTCCCCCTTACCCCAAAAGTACTACTCAAAAATAAAAGTGGACCGATCGGGACAACGTGGGACTCAAATGAAAGATATTCAAGAGTAGATTAAGAGTTTCACAATAAAAGTTGGGTCCAAGTATCTGGGGGGCCGCCCCAGTCCCAAAACCCCTTAAAAAGGTTTATTTGATGATAATGACAATATGGGTTTCAAATGAAAGGTATTCGGGAGTAGATTATGAATATGGTCAGAAAATAGGAAGGGGTGGACCCTTCACCGTTACCCCAAAATCGAAAGTCGACCGATAGGGACAATATGGCAATCAAATGAAAAGTATGTGAGAAAAGATAACGAATCTGGCCAACAAATTCATGTAAAGTATAGGGAATCACCCCACCCCCACAAAAATGCCCAAAATGAGCACATTGGCCAATCACGGATATATGGGACTCGGTTTGTTTGTTTCGTATAGACTGAAAAACAGAAGAACCGATTTTCTCGAAATTTTCACATATTGTGTAGGTTGGTCGGGAAGGAAACATAGGCTATATAATTTTTCGCCATTGGAAGGGGGGAACACAACCCAAAATCAACAGTGGATCGATCGCGACAATATAGGTATCAAATGAAAGGTATTGGAGAGTAGAATACGAATATGGTATTAAAATTTGAGTCTAATTACCCATCGGTCCGCGCTAACCCCAAAACTCCCCCCAAATTAGACATATTGGACTTTCATTTCAATATGGGACTCAAATGAAAGGTATTCGAGAGTAGATTTCGAATCTGGCATACAAAATCAGATCCAAGTATAGGGGGTCACGCCACCCCTCAAAAACCCATTATGATTATATGATACTTGGCTGAACCGATTTTCTTTAAATTTTCATAGATTGTGTACGTTTGTGTGGAAGGAAAGATAGGCTATATAACTTTTAGATATCAGGCGGAGGCGGACCCTCCCCCTTACCCCAAAAACGCCACCCATATCCGAAAATGGTCCGATGGGCACAATAAGGGTATCAAATGTAAGGTATTGGAGACCAGAAAACGAATATGGTATTTAAATCTGGGTCTAAGTTCCCAGCGGGCCACCCCAACCCCAAAAATTTTCTAAACAGATATATTCCAAGTTCATGTCAATATGGGACTCAAATAAAAAGTATTCGACAGTAGATTAAAAATATGGCACAAAACATTAGGTCCAAGTAATACCACCCCCAAAAAGGCATATTAGCCGACCGTGGCTATGTGAAACTCAAATGCAAGGTATAAGGGTGTAGATTACTAAATGGCATTAAAATTTGACTTCAAATCTAGGTGGCGATGGTGCCAGGATGCAACCCTGCTTCACTCCTTTGTCTATCCCGAAAAGTGGGCTATCTTTTCCATTGAAAAGCACAGAAACGTCGGCATTCCTATGCAGCTCCCTAATTAATGTTACGAATTTTTCAGGCATGCCCTGATTCAACAGCGTGCTCCACATTAAACTTTGCGAAACTGTGTCAAAAGCACGTTCAGTGTGTATTAAGTTCGGCTGACTATTCAATGATTATGTCTATTCAATGATATGGCCGAAAATGTGCCTGTTCCTCCCTCAAAATGCTGTCAAGTTCAGGCGAAATACGCAACAGAAGAAGACTTGCCATCATTTTATTCATTGCGTTTAGTAGTATAATCCTCTTCCATTTCTTACGCTGGGTAAGGACACCATTCTTTGGAATTGTGACCACGCGTTTGTACCCCAGGCCTCCCAGACTATTGGGGCGATCGCTTGAGCTATGGGGACGGCTGATTTGCCGTTTTTTAGTGAGATCGGAACGGCCTCAGGTTATTAGGTTATCAATCAATTTAGTCCATACCATGAACAGTTGTCGAAAGTGATACCAAAACACCATGTGCAAAATTTCAGCCAAATTGGATAAGAATCGCGCCCTCTAAAGCTCAAAAAGTCAAGATCCAAGATCGGCATATATGACAGCTATATCAAAACATGGACCGATTTGGCCCATTTACAATCCCAACCAATATATACTAATAAAAAGTATTTGTGCAAACTTTCAAGCGTCTAGCTTTACTCCTTTTAAAGTTAGCGTGCTTTCGACAGACGGACAGACATGGCTAGATCGACTTAAAATGTCATTACGATCTTAGGCGCATATCTCGAGGTGTTACAAACGGAATGACAATACCCCCCATCCAATGGTGGAGGGTATAAAAATGATGTCTAAGTATGTCTAAGTATATGCGGATCGACTCAACCCCAAAAAGCCCCCCAAATGGGAATTTTACTCGCTCATAGCTAGATGAGACCCACGTGAAAGGTATTTGGAAGCAGATTACGAATATGACATTAAACGTTATGTTCAAGAGTATAGGTGGTGATTTACCTCCTAAAATCGCCACCAATAGGTTATTTGACCAATTAAAATAATGGGGCATCAAGTGATAGATATTTTTGAGTAGAATGCTTCATTGACATATGAGCTCAAATGGCAGATGGGCTGTGGTGCACAACTCTCCATGACAATATGGGGTTAAATTAAATTATGGGGCTAAAGGTAGTTGACTGCGATTCTGATATCTTTATTCTCCTCACATATCTAGCGGTCCACCTCACCCCAAAAGAGTCGATCAATCATAATGGCCTAACGGGACACTGCAAGATTTAATTTAATTTGGGGACATAAATAAATGTAGGGCGCCATACCCCCAAAATTATGATGATTCGTTTAGAGTGATAGGAGAAGATGCATGGTAACAATATCAGATTATAGACTGATTTTGGCCGTACTTGGCACATTTGTGGAAGTCATAACAAAACAGTGCATGCAAAATTTCAGTCAAATAGGACAAAAATTGCCGCTTGTAAGGGTTCACGAAGTCAAATCTGGAGATCGGTTTATATGGGAGCTATATGAGGTTATAGACTGATTTGCATCATTCTTGGCACAGTTTTTGGAAGTCATATAGGAACACTATATGCAAAATATCAGACAAATCGGACAAAAATTATGGCTTCCAGGGGCTCAAGAAGTCAAATCGGGAGATCGGTTTATGTGGGAGTAATATCAGGTTATAGACCGATTTTACCCGTATTTATTTTATTTTACCCGAATTTTGGGAACCCACCGCCACTAAAAATTTATGTAAAATACATTTTGATGAAGGGCATAATTTTATTCTATATACCAAACTTCTGTCAAACCAGCAAAAATTAAAGCTTCTAGGAACCGGATAAGGATGATCGAGAGACTGGTTTACACGGGAGCAATATCAGGTTATAAACTGATTTGCTCCGTATTGAGTACAGTCGTTGAAAGTCGTAACAGAACACCGCATGCAAAGTTTCAGGCAAATCGGACAAAAATTGCGGCTTGTTAGGACCCAAGAAGTCAAATCAAGAGTTCGGTTTATATGGTTGCTATATCAGGTTATAGACAGATTCGGACCGTACCTCGAATAGTTGTTGGAAGTTATAGTAGAACATTACATTCAAAATTTCAGCGAAATCGGAAAAAAATTGTGGTTTCCATGGGCTTAGGAAGTCAAATCGTAAGATTCGTTTATATGGGTGCTACATTAGGTTGTAGACCGATTCGGACCATACTTCGAATAGTTGTTGGGAGACATAGCAGAACACTTCATCCATAATTTCAACAAAATCGGACAAAAAATGTGGCCTCTTGGGGCTAAAGAAGTCAAATCGGGCGATTGGTTTATATGGGAGCTATATCAGGTTATACACCGATTCATACCATACTTGGCACAGCTGTTGGAATTCAAAGCAGAACACAGCATGCAAAATTTCAGCCAAATTGAACAAAAATAGCGGCTTCGAAGGGCTCAAGAAGTTATATCGGGAGATCGGTTTGTATGGGAGATATATCAGGTTATTGACCGATTCGGACTGTACCTGACACAGCTGTTGGAAGTCATAGCAGAACACAGCATGCAAAATTTGAGCCAAATCGGACAAAAATTGCGGCTTGTAAGGGCTCAAGAAGTCAAATTGTGAGATCGGTTTATATGGGAACTATATCCAAATCTGAACCGATATAGCCCATTTGTAATTCCCAACGGCCTACATCAATTTTAAGTATCTGTGCAAAACTTCAAGGGGCTAGACATTCGTGTTCGACCGCTATCGTAATTTCGACAGACGGACGGACGAACATGACCAGCTCGACTCCGAACGTCGAGACGATCAAGAATATATGTACTCTATGGGGTTTAAATAAATAATTCGAGGTATTTCACACGGAATGACTAGATTAGTATACCCATATCCTGTGGTGGTGGGTATAAAAAGGGTTTTTTTGTTTTTCTATTTGTAAAGAATACAGATTACCCTATGGTCTGCAGTCAGACAATATGGGTTGCTTGAATTTTCTCTTAAAACAAAAATTTCCATGAAATGTTCTCTTTAGGCAAAATTTAATCAAACTTTTCTTCAAAGACAAAATTGGCTAAAAATTTATTCTAAATTCAAAATGTTCACAAAATTTTCTCAAATTTCAAAATTTCCTAGAAAATATTCTAAAAACAAAAATTTTCATGAAACTTTCTATTAAGGCAAAATGTGATTTTTTTTTAGATAAAATATCCGACAGTTTTTCTCTAAGCCAAAATTTTTGTGAAATTTTCCTTCAACACAAAATTTTTATCAAATTCAAAGAAATTTTCTCTAAAAACAACAATTTCCATGAAGTTTTATCTGAAAGCAAAATTTCCTCAAAAATTTCTCCAAAGACAAAATTGCCACAAAGTTTTCTCTTATTTCAAAATTTTTACAAAATTTTCTCTAAACTCAAAATTTCCAAGAAATATTTGCTAACAGCAAAAATTTACATGAAATTTTCTTCAAAAGGCAAGTTTCTATACAAATTTCTCTATGAAATTTTTGCTGAAGACAACATTCCCATGAAAATTTGAAAATTTTCCCATGAACATTCCGCTAAGGAACAGGGGTAAACTTTTCACATATCAGTGAGTGCAGTCTGATTTAAATTTAAGCTGAATGAAAAAATTTTCTCAATAGACAAAATTAGTTAAAAACGTCTTAAAATACAAATTTCCATGAATTTTACTCTAAAGTAAAAAATTCCATAAGAGATTCTCTATAAACGAAATTTCCAAGCGATTTTTTCTAAACAAAAGTTTTTTAAAACAAAAATTTCCTCTTAAGCTAAATTCAAAGAAAAACCTTTTTTCTAAAAACAAGTGCTTATGGATATTTCTATACCACTTTCACTCTTGGACAAACTTCCGTTCTTTTTCAAGCGGAAAATTTATTTCTTTTAACGTAGACGAAGCTTATATTGCAACGCTACCCTTGTTTAAATATCACCCACACAATCAAAAAGCACCTCCAAATTTCATCTAAGTACACTCAGCATATCCAAAGTACGATCTTGTTAAACACCCATACATAGCCATTGCAGATAGATAGACACTAATCTCATGTCATTCTTTATTATCCTCTCGTTTTTTTTTTTTAGCCAATGGCAGAGCCAACCTATACTAGGGGAAATTATACGCTTTACTATGCCACAACAAGTACAACAGCAGCCACAGCTGAGCCATCAACGGCATCCATAACAGTGGCGTCATCATCCGCAAGTGCGTCATCCACAACAAGACCATCATCGCAATACTCCAACAAGAAGTTGTTGCGCAGAAAAAATCGCCATAAGCCCATGTCAACGGCAGAGCCCTATTTGCCACCTGTAACTGCTCGTTCGCCGTCGTCGTCGCAGCATCCAACTCAATCCTCAATTTCATCGTCGTTGTACAATTCATTTAATCCCTATGATCCATACCATGCCCACTTAGATGTTAGAAAGATTGCCAGATATGTAAATAAGCGCAAAGTTAATGCTGCGGCGTCAGCGGCAGCCAATATTGACGTTGATGAGACCAACCCGAATGCCTTGGACTTTTTGTATGACGATGACAATGATGATGATGAGGTGGCCTCCCAAACACGTTACTCAAGTCCATCAAGTGATAGTCCAGAATATGGCAGATTTGATGCCAGTGGTGATGATGGCTCTACAAATTTCTACAAAGACTATGAGACCTACAGGGAACGGCTAAACGAGGAGAGGATAACAAGCAGTGGAGGCGGCAGCAGCAGCAGCACCATCACCCCCAGCACTACAAACTCAATGAAAATGGCCACAACAAATACCTATGACTACTCAATGGAGAGTTTTTCATCATCGCCATCATCGCCGGCACCACCATTGCGGCCACAATCATCAGCATCGCAGACGCCACCACCCTGTCCCTGGAAATGTGAGCTGACAAATGATCGTGGCTATGTGCTGTACTCTGCTTTGGGCTCCTTCTACATACCCATGTTTGTGATGCTCTTCTTTTATTGGCGCATTTATAGAGCAGCCGTACGCACCACACGAGCCATTAATCAGGGATTTAAGACCACTAAGGGTAAGTGATTTTTTTTCTTCACACACGAGCACACACAAAAGTTGTTTTTGCTGCCACACACACACACTGAAACATACTCACTCAAGTATTTCGTCTTAACACGAGCAAAAAAACACTAAAATTTTCTCTTCATTTTATAGAAAGTGTTTTGTGGCAATACTAAGTAGTGAAGTTAATTTTTTTTTTGTAGAATTTAAAAACGAATCCTACCAACCCAGCAGCAACAATTTAAATTACAAATTTCAGCATTTTCAAACTGTTAGATACTGTTTTTTCTGTAAATTTTCTAACATCCATTTTCTCTCACCACTTATTCACACACACACACACACACATCTGCATACTCATAAACTGAGAAAATATTCGAATACAAAATACTGACATAGTCACAATGAATCCACTCAATAATAATTGGTATTGGAGAGCGGTAATTCCAGAAAATTAATGCCATTGTATAGTTATGTTTACCATTCAGAGCAAAAATTAAGACTAAGGACCATCCATTACATGAAAATGAAAGTGTTGCACTTTGTTTGTTTGTTTGTTCGAAAGCAGACTCAAAAAACGGCTGTACCGATTTTCATGACATTTTCACAGATGATAGAGTTAAGCTTCCGGTGAAAGTAGGGTACTTTATTTTGTAATATCCCCAAGGGGGTCGGAGCTTCCCCCTAACCTTATTTTTAAAACCCACCCAAATAGACTGGTTTACCGATTGGGACAATATAGGCACCAAATCAAAAGTGTTTAAGAGGTGATATAACAATTTGATTCCAAGAGTCGCGGGGCTTGCCACATCCCCAAATACCGCTTAAAAATGATATATTTATCGATTGGGGCAATATGGGCTTCAAATTTGGGTTCAAGTCCCAGGAGAGGTGCCCCATCCAATCAACCAACCCAAAAACAGAGATGTAGGCCAATCGGGACAATTTAGGATTAAAACGAAAGGTACTTGAGAGTAGAATGCGAATCTTATATAAAACAAGGAAAAGCGTGCTAAGTTCGGCCGGGTCGAACTTTGGATACCCATCACCTCGGGAATATATAGAAACCACCTTTCGTAAAAATCCGGTGAAATATGCATGACCCATAGCAGCTATATCGAAATATGTTCCGATTTGGACGAAATACTTCTAAGTACGAGTTGTTCAATTGTGTATAATAAAATATTGGTCTTTTTAGTCTTAAAACAAACCGATCTGAACCAAATACGATACGGATGTTGAAAAGCCTAACATAAGTCACTGTGTCAAATTTCAGTGAAATCGGATTATAAATGCGCCTTTTATGGGGCGAAGACTTAAAATCGAGATATCGGTCTATATGGCAGTTATAACTAAATCTGGTCCGATTTGAGCCAAGTTGCGGAAAAATGTCCAAGAGCCTAACACAACTCACTTGGGCGACATCGGGCAATAAATGCGCCTTTTATGTCCCCAAAACCTAAAACCGAGAATTCGGTCTATATGGCAGCTATATCCAAATCTTTACCGATCTGTGTCATATTGCAGAAGTATGTCAAGAAGCTTAACTTAACTCACTGTCCCAATTCCCATTCCCTGTCCCATTTCGGCGACATCGGATAATAAATGCGCCTTTTATGGGCCCTAAACGAGAGAGATCGAGAGATCAGTCTATATGGCAGCTATACCCAAATCTGAACCGATCAGGGCCAAATTAAGGCAAGATGTGGAAGGATCTAAGACAACTCACTGTCCCAAGTTTCAGCAAAATCGTATAATAAATGTGGCTTTAATGGGCCTAAGACCCTTAATCGGAGGATCGGTCTATATGGCAGCTATATCCAAATCAGGACCGATCTGGGCCAAATTATCGAAGGATGTCGAAAGGCATAACACAACTCACTGTCCCAAATTTCAGCAAAAGTGAATAATAAATGCGACTTTTATAGGCCTAAGACCCTAAATCTAAGGATCGGTCTATATGGCAGCTATATCCAAATCTGGAGGGATCTGGGCCAAATCGATGAAGGATGTCGAAGAGCCTAACACAACTCACTGTCCCAAATTTCAGCAAAAGTGAATAATAAATGTGGCTTTTATGAGCCTAAGACCCTAAATCGGAGGATCGGTCTATATCGCAGCTATATCCAAATCTGGAGCGATCTGAGCCAAATTGACGAAGGATGTCGAAGGGCCCAGGACAACTCACTGTCCCAAATTTCAGCAAAATCGGATAATAAATGTGTCTTTTATGGGCCTAAGACCCTAAATCGGAGGATTGGTCTATATTACAGCTATATCCAAATCTGAACCGATCTGGGCCAAATTGACGAAGGATGTCGAAGAGCCTAAGACAGGTCACTGTCCTAAATTTCAGCTAAATCGGATAATAACTGTGGCTTTTATGAGCCTAAGACCCTAAATCGGAGGATCGGTCTATATGGCAGCTATATCTAAATCTGTACCTATCTGGGCCAAATTGACGAAAGATGTCGAGGGGCTTAAGACAACTCACTGTCCCGAATTTCAGCAAAATCGGATAATAAATATGGCTTTTATGGGCCTAAGACCCTAAATCGGAGGATTGGTCTATATGACAGCTATATCTAAATCTGAACCGATCTGAGCCAAATTGATGAAGGATGTCGAAGGGCCTAACACAACTCATCGTCCCAAATTTCAGCAAAATCGGATAATAAATGTGGCTTTTATTGGCCTAAGATCCTAAATCAGCGGATCGGTCTATATGGGGGCTATATCAAAATATAGTCCGATATAGCCCATCTTCGAACTTGACCTGCTTATGGGCAAAAAAAAAAATCTGTGCAAAGTTTCAGCTCAATATCACTATTTTTAAAAACTAGCATGATTTCAACAGACAGACGGGCAGACGGACGGACATGTCTAGATCGTCTTAGATTTTTACGCTGATCAACAATATTTATATTTAAAAGGGTCTGAAATGGATATTTCGATGTGTTGCAAACGGAATGACAAAATGAATATACCCCCATCCTTCGCTGGTGGGTATAAAAAGTAATATCGTGCTGAGTTCGGCCAAGCCGTATCCGGGGAACCCTCCACCATGGATTCTGCTAAAAATGTATTAAAATCAAGAACGTGTTAAGTTCGGTCCTGAAGAACTTAGGATACCCAGCACCATGGATAGATTAACCATCCTCTTTTATAATAACTCCACTACCATATCCATTGTGATATGCAAAGCGTGGTTGGTTTGGGACATATTTGATTGAGGTCCCGAGAACTCTTATTCGAGTCACAGTTTCAGCGAAATCGGGCAAAAAAATCTGCATTTTATGCGATTAAGACCCTAAATTGGAAGATCGGTCTATATGACAGCTTGATCTATATATAGTCTGGTCTGGACCATGTGCTGGTCGGATGACGGAAGGCTTAATACAAGTCACGTACAAGTCAATAAATGGGGCTTTTTTGAGGTTAAGACCCTTAATCAGCAGTTCAGTCTATATGACAGCTATATTAAATCGGACAAAAATTGTGGCTTCCAGGAGCTCAAGAATTCAATCGAGAGATCGGTTTATATGGGAGCTATACCAGGCTATAGATCGATTTTGGCTTTACTAAGAACAGTTGTTGAAAGCCGTAACAGAACACTACATGCAAAATTACAGTCAAATCGGACAAAAATTGCGGCCTTTAAGGGCTCAAGAAGTCACATCGCGAAATCGGTTTGTATTGGAGCTATATATGAAAATCTGAACTGGTATGGCCTAATCCCCAATGACCTAGATTAATAAGCGATCGACTATCTTTAAGCGATCGACCGTTGCCGTTTTCGACAGACGGACGGACGGACATGGCCAGATCGACGCAGAATGTCAAGACGACCAAGAATGTATGTACTTTATGGGGTCTAAGTTCTATATTTCGAGGTTTTACAATCGGAATGACCAGATAAGTATACCCATATCCCATAGTGGTGGGTGCAACTCAAAGTTATGGCAATGTATACCAAGCAGGACAAATTGAAATTATGAAATTTTTGGGAAAGAGTAAAATACGAACATAAATTATTTTCAAATTTGGACCATAGGAAGAGTGGTACAGCCAGTTTACCATAAAATCTGTTATCAACCTCATCCTCATTTTTCTTAGATTCTGGTATCTACGTTAGTCTCATCGCACAATGGGATCGAATTCAAAAACTAGTAAAATATATGCCAGTTGATAATGTACAGAGATACCTCCTAGAAATTCTAAATGGTTAGAGCTGAGGTGTTTTCGAAATCATGTGCAAAATTTCAGGAGGTCCACGTGTCTCTTGGCAGGCTCCTAAAGTTGTTCACCTTGGCATTTCGAAAAATTCCACAATCCCACAGCAGCCGGATGAACGCACCGGATTGACCCGATGGAATATTTCATCGGCAAGGGCTGTCGCCTCAGTGTGCGTGTTCGTCCTTTTTTCGTCATAGGAGAGGCACATCCCGAAGTGCCTCCTACGTACAATCCTAGTCTGTGCCAGGATTGAAAAGAATTCTGGACCCTGGTTCTGTTCGGTTTGCCAGAACCGCCTCCATCATCGGTCGGCGTCGATGAGGTGTAACCGAAGTGGGTGCATTCCATTTCATTACGGAAGTATAGTCGCACTGAATACGTTGCAAGGTTCTGTCCGAACATAGGCAAGTGTGTTACAAGTGTCGTCTTCGCCGTCTGAGTCCTTGACGTCAGAGTATGTGACCCCTCTAACCTCTCCCGAGCTGCAATATACTCAACAGTAGCACCGCAGCCCCTATATTGACGGGCCAGTGCCGGGAAGTCCATCATTTAATACCCACTATCGAAGGATGGGGGCCAATATTAAGTGGGGCTGTGTTACCAATATTAAGTGTTATTAGGTCATTAGTATCCAAGAATTCTGCAAAATGCGTATAAGGGTCAAGAAAATCTTACCAGGCGGTTAGTAAAATCGTTAGCATGATTTTAAACCCATGGGTCCTTGAGCAAAACTTCTTAGAATTTGTCCACGATTTTGGTAACCAGACAGACTGACCCACCTTATTGTGTACAGTCCAGCTAGCGTTGAATCTATGGGGGTTGACATTTATAACGAGTCCTCCGGTATTTGACTCATAATATCATACCAAAGAATCGACTGTTTAGGAAAATTGACTTGCTGGTTTTGTACACTAGGCACTATGCCATAGGCCGTGGGGCAGCGCATACGGGTATCGACACTTGATTTGTTCTTGTCCGGTCTGCATAGGCACAGGTTTTCTATCTTAGTGAGCCGGTTTTTCTCCGATTACTCATGGAGGTTGCCGCGAGACAAGACCGACGGACAACCGTAGCTCAGAGTTCAGCATATTCACCGTTGTCTTGTAACGATGAGTTTACCTATGGTTGCTGGGGTACAGCAGTGTCCGTGGCAGAGAGAGAAAAAGCTGTTTATATTTGTTTCATTAGGGTTTATTTAGTAATTAGTTCAAGTTTTCAGTGTTGATTATACCCTACCTGAGCCGCTTTTTGATTAAAAGTACTGTACCACTATTCCTGATAGAACCGATTGGAACCTGGTAATAGAAGTTACATAGATTTCTATACGGATGGTTCCAAACTAGACGACTAGGTGGGCTTTGGGGTGTACTCTAAAGATCTAGAACTGGTCATATCGAAAAGTGTACCCGAAGCGGAGATCCTTGATATTAAGGAAGTGAAGTGGAATGGCTAAGATATAATTTCATTTCATAAATACCTTCCTTCTACTATTTGAGCCCTAGAGAATGTATTTCTGAACACAAAAACCGCCCTCGACTGCCGCAGATCTCTCAACGGGATGTATGAAGAGTTCAAAATTCACCTGTTCTGGGTGCCGGGCCACAGAGATATCCCAGGAAATTGTAAGGCGAACGAGCTTGCGAGACTAGGAACTACTTTACACACTCCAGGGAAACTGGAATCTGTGGGTATGCCTCTAGCGACATGTAAGTTAAATTTTCAGAACCACACACGAAGGACAACGAATGATAGATGGTCACAAAGAAGCGGCTAGACTTGAAGAAGTCTACCGCTTTGCTGTCACTGGCTAGCACAGAGGTCTCAATCATTGTGTCCGTCAAACAGACTGAAGGTTGCCAGTATCGGCCTTTGCAGAAGCTTGTGAGGACATCGGAGAAGAAGAGACTTTAAAACACCTTCTGTGTGTGTGTCCCGCACTGGCAGTCAGAAGGAGTTCCACTTTAGGTTCTCATTTCTTTGAGAGTCTGATTTATCGGATGTGAACATTCGCAAGTTGATGGGCTTTTTAAAGCGATCTGGATGGTTTAATGATAGGATATAGAAGGCATATTCCTTCTTCTATTCCTGTGTTATCACAATGGACGAAAACGTCTAAGTGAGTCTGATGGCGAACTGCCACTTGATCCTACTCTTACCTAACCTAAATTCAAGTCGGAGATTTGAGGATTGGCTTTGTCAATCCTGAAGACGTGATTCACTCACGGCGTGGAAATGACACCAAGTCAAGGTGTGATGATGGCACGAGTGCGCGTTCAAGGGCTCAGCGGCTGTTATGTCTGAAGGACTTTTGTGCGTTGTGCTGGCTATGGGTATCTCGAAAACGTGATTCGCTCACGGCGTGAATGCGTCACACAGTCATGAGGTAGCGATTGTAGACAAGTGTCATGAGTCCATGTTTGCGGGCTCAGGGGCCCTTATCTCTTAAGTACAAAGGCGAGGTGCTAGCTGTGTGGATTTTTGTGACGTGATTCACTCACGACTTGAGTACGGTCCTAAATCACGGCTTGATGGTGGTAGACTCTTGGCACGAATGAATGCTCGCGGGCTCAGCTGCTCTTAAGTCGAAAAGACAAAGGCGAATTGCTGGCTACGTTGGTCTCGAAGACGTGGTTCACTCACGGCATGGATACTGCACTAAATCACGTTGTGATGGTTGTGGACTGATGATACGTGGGGGTATACACAGGCTCAGCGGCACTTATAGCTGAAGCACAAAGGCGAGGTGCTGGCTACGGTTGCCTCGGAGACGTGGTTCACTCACAGCGTGTATATGCACTAAATGACGGGTCTTGGACACGAGTTTCACTCACGGCGTGGATATGGCAATTAATCACGGGGTGATGGATGTGGTGTATTCGCGGGCTCAGCGGCTCTTATGTTTGAAGGGCAAAAGCGAGGTGCCGGCTACGTTGGTCCTGGACACGAGTTTAACTCACGGCGTGGATATGGCATTTAATCCCGGGGTGATGGCAGTGGGCGGATGGTTCGCGGGCTCACCGGCTCTTATGTCGAAAGGACAAAGGCGAGGAGCTGGCTACGTTGGTCTCGGAGACGTGGTTCACACACGGCTTGGGTCGACTCTAGATCACGGGGTGGCGGGTCGCCTGTGCCCTGGCTCAGCAGCTCCTATGTCTAGTGGACACCGGGAAAAACGCTAGCGACTATGTTGATATAATAACTCTGACACTCAGGCTCAGCACACTAAAGTTTCCCACTCCACTTACCTGGATACTGCCACCCTAGCACATCACACTTGACTGTCCCTTTTCAAGCTAGCCTTGCCTTTTCGGGATAACGTTAACTTGTTTACTGCAATTTACTCTGTAGCTAAGGCCTCTGTTTCGTTGTTGTCCACTTTGAACTCTGCTGAAACTTACTCTTGAGTGATGTTGTTGTCTACCTTTCCGTTGACAAAACACCAGTGGTGTTTCGCTGTTGCCATGCAGAATAGCTTAACTCCACTCAGCTCGGCTCGGCGGCAAAACGGGCTTAGTCAAATTATTCAAAGGACTTAAAACTGCATGACACTGAATAAATGGGCAGGAAAACGAGCAAAGAGACTTTCCTCGCCACAGTCCCTGAACGACTTCAAACCCCGGTGGGAGTTCATCAGAAAACAATTTTCAGCGGTAATTATCCGAACCTAGTGCTAGCGACTCATTTGAGGTATTTAACCTAGATAATCAGCCGTGTAAACTACTCAAATAAAGTGGTGTCCCTCTGCGGAAAGCCGTTAGGACTCTGTAATAAAAAGGAGATATCTTTGAGCCTACTCTTGTAATGGACAACACTTTGTGATATGAAAGAAGCTTCTCCGCTGTTCCTTGTTGGAATGTTAATGGGAAAATTTGCATTTTGTAGATGGACGGTTTCAACAAGAAACTCTATATTTACATTCTCATTCAAAAATGTTGTCACTGCCCTATGGGAAATGGGACAGGTCCCTAACCTGTCACTGGATAGGTCCTCTGGTGATAAGGACCGGTCCACGTTGTCGTCCACTTACATGGGAAACACCACTTTTATAAGGGTTTTTAGCTCGAGGTGGCGAACTGCCATCATTATAACACCGTAGGATAGGTCCTGGGACAGTTCAAAAAGGATGAGTAAGCAAATATATTTAACGGATAACCAATTTTTAACAATTATTAGGCGACTTTTTAAAAAATATCCTATCCTAATTAAGAACCATAAGTTATGACAGTTGAAACTTTTCAGCCCCTGTAGGATATGTCCTGTGACAGGTAACTAATTCTCATGTTTAGGACCGGTATATTTGAGGCAATTGACCACACGTTTCCCGTAGGGTGGTGCACCAATTTCGAAACTTTTTGACTGCAATACCATAAAATCTTAACTATGTTTTAACAAAATGTGGGTGTTATTCATAAATGGTTCTTATTTATCGACACAATAGGCTAAAGCACGTTATTGAGGAAATATTCTTTGTATACTCCGATTTAATACCAGTTGCTAAGTAGGAAATTGAAAACCTTTGACATCAGTGAACTGCTTCTAATTTTAAACATTTTAAAAGCGATTGTAATTACTAAAATTTATTCGATTTTTTGGAATTACCCCCAGCAAATAAATTGGAAACACACAGAAAAAACACTTGACAATAATGTGAATACTTTTGTACATTTCTCTTCTAACTTCTCTTGATTATTGTTAACTTTATACACACTTTCACATCTCTGTCAATCACACACCTGTTTGTTCGTCTGTCAAATCCACAAAATGTGTCCTTTATCTGTGATTGTGTTTTGTCTGCTCTCTGTGTCGAACATATCATGTGCATAAGGTTAAGCAAGGCCCGGAACAAACCATCATGCTTTCCTAAGTCCCTTGACCAACTCTCTTACGATTTGTGCTCATGTGTCTACTATAAAGTAAATCAATCGAAAGGCTTTGTACATATGTCTCCACATCGCATGTAACAAAGTGTGTGAGTGTGTGTGTGTGGGTGACTAACTACTTTTTTCATCGTTCGAATTCGTTCGAAAATCAAACACAACACATTCCTATACACACACACATACACCCACATACAGAAGCATACTCTCTAGCTCTCAATGGTGACCAGAAAGCTGGGCTTATATGGTATGGCTTTTGTACTAAAGACATGGTAAGTGATGTGTGGTGTCTGTGTGTGTGTGTCTGTGTGTGTGTGTAAAATAGAAAGGATGTATTGTCTAAGGATTGTAAACTCGTTTCGTAATTGGTCTCATTTGTAACATAAATTCTGAACATTTGCTTATAGTCCTTAAATGAACGATGTAAACATTTTCTATGTATTAGTAGATGAGACAACATTTAAACATTATTGCATACATGCATAGAAAAATCACATTTCAATACACAAACAACAAAACACATGGAAACCCACAAAACACATTAATAGAGACACAGATAGTTTAGATTGTGCAAGTCCTTGGAAAACGACAACTAGGTAACCACAGCCACTACGACAACCACAAAACATTAAAGTTCACCAGGAATCGTATATTTACATTCACTGTAGACTAAATAAACATGCATTGAGAACTTTTTCTCTGTAATATAAACATTAACTTTAATTGAAAATGAATATCATGAATAGTAACTAATATTCTAAATGAGTTTCAAGAAATGGGTATGGTAAATGGGTGGGGGCACCATGTTTATTTATAAGGAAATTTAATAATAAATGAAAGTAAAATAATTGAATATTTCTGCAGATTTATGGCATTACGAATACGGTATAGAACACATATTCGTTGGCAAAGAATTTTTTTTTTTTGAGATATTAGAAGCATAGAGCTGTGATAAGTTTTAAAGATCTGTGGAAAAAAACTTAATGTGAATAAGTAAAAATATGCCAAGTTCGGCCGGGCCGAATCCTGGGAACGCACCACCATGGATTATGCTAAAAATTTATACAAAACAAAATAAAACAAGTAAAAAGGCGTTAAGTTTGGCCGGGCTGAACTTTGAATACCCACCACCTCGGGTATATATGTAAACCACCTTTCATCAAAATTCGGTGAAAATTTCATACCTTATACTCATATACCTCATACCGACCTGAACTATATACGACACGGATGTCGAAAAGCTGAATATAAGTCACTGTGTCAAATTTCAGTGAAATCGGATTATAAATGCGCCTTTTATGGGGCCAAGTCTTTAAATCGAGATATCGGTCTACATGGCAGCTATATCAAAATCTGGACCGATTTGGGCCAAGTTGCATAAACATGTCGAAGAGCCTAACACTAAGCGCTGTCCCAAATTTCGGCGAAATCGGACAATAAATGCGTCTTTTATGGCCCCAAAACCATAAAACAAGAAATCGGTCTATATGGCAGCTATATCCAAATCTGAACCGATCTGGACCAAATTGAAGAAATATGTCAAAGGGCCTAACACAACTCACTGTCCCAAATTTCAGCAAAATCGGATATTGAATGTGGCTTTTATGGGCCTTACACCATAAATCGGAGGATCGATGTATATGGCAGCTATATCCAAATCTGGACCGATCTGAGCTAAATTAACGAAGGATGTCGATGGGCCTTACACAATTCACTGTCCCGAATTTCATCAAAATCGGATAATAAATGTGGCTTTTGTTGGCCTAAGACCCTAAACCGGAGGATCGGTCTATATGGCAGCTATATCCAAATCTGAACCAAATTGAAGAAACATGTCAAAGGGCCTAAGACAACTCACTGTCCCAAATTTCAGCGAAATCGGATAATAAATGTGGCTTTTGTGGGCCTAAGACCCTAAACCGGAGGATCGGTCTATATGCAGCAGCTATATCCAAATCTGAACTGATCTGAGCCAAATTGACGAAGGATGTCGAGGCGCCTAATACAACTCACTGCCCCAAATTTCAACAAAATCGGATAATAAATGTGGCTTTTATGGGCCTAAGACCCTAAATCGGCGGATCGGTCTATATGGGAGCTATATCAAGATATAGTTCGATATAGCCCTTCTTCGAACTTAACCTGCTTATGGACAAAAAAAGAATCTGTGCAAAATTTCAGCTCAATATCTCTATTTTTAAAGACTGTAGCGTGATTTCAACAGACAGACGGACAGACGGACGGACATGGCTAGATCGTCTTAGATTTTTACGCTGATCAAGAATATACATACTTTATAGGGTCGGAAATGGATATTTCGATGTGTTGCAAAGGGAATGACAAAATGAATATACCCCCATCCTTCGGTGGTGGGTATAAAAATGCTAAGTTCGGCCGGGCCGAATCTTATATACCCTCCACAATAGATCAGATTTGTCGAGTTCTTTTCCCGATATCTGTTTTTAGGCAAACAAAGGACAAAAGAAAAGAATAGCTATAATATTAGAGCTATATCAAGTTATGGTCCGATTCGCACCATAATTGAACTGAATGTTGAAGACCATAGTAGAAGTCTTTGTGTAAAATTTCAGCCAATTCAAGTAAGAATTACGCCCTCTAGGGGCTCAGGAAGTAAAATAGTGAGATCTATTTATGTGGAAGCTGTATCAGGCTATGGACCGATTTGGACCCTCTTTGACAGGTACGTTGAAGGTCATGGGAGAAGTCGTTGTACAAAAATGCACCCAAATCGGATAATAATTACGTCCTCTGTAGGCCACCGTAGCGCAGAGGTTAGCATGCCCGCCTATGACGCTGAACGCCTGGGTTCGAATCCTGGCGAGACCACCAGAAAAAAAATGTTCAACGGTGGTTTTCCCCTCCTATTGCTGGCAACATTTGTGAGGTACTATGCCATGTAAAACTTCTCTCCAAAGAGGTGACGTACTGCGGTACGCCGTTCGGACTCGGCTATAAAAAGGAGGCCCCTTATCATTGAGTTTAAAACTTGAATCGGACTGCACTCACTGATATGTGAGAAGTTGGCCCCTGTTCCTTAGTGGAATGTTCATGGGTAAAATTTGCAATTTTGTAGGCTCAAGAAGTCAAGATCCCAGGTCGGTTTATATGGCAGCTTTATCAGGTTATATGGATCGATTTGAATCATTTTTGGCACATTAATTAGAAGTCCTAACAAAACACGTCATGCAAAGTTTCAGCCAAATCGGTTAAGAATTGCGCCCTCTAGTGGCTCAACAAGTTAAGATTCAAGGTTTATATGACAGTTATATCAGGTTATGGACCGATTTAGACCATACTAAGCACAGTTCTTGGAAACCACAACTTAACACGTCTTGCCGTTTCAACCAAATCGGGTAGGAAGTGCGCTCTATAGAAGCTCTAGAAGTCGGCTTATATGACAGCTATATCAGGTTACGGACCGATTTAAACCATACTCAGTGCAGTTGTTGGAAGTCATAATAAAACAACTCATGCAAAATTTCAGCCAAATCGGTTAAGAATTGCGCCCTCTAGTGGCTCAACAAGTTAAGATTCAAGATCGGTTTATATGACAGCTATATCAGGTTATGGACCGATTTAGACCATACTAAGCACAGTTCTTGGAAACCATAACGTAACACGTCTTGCCGTTACAGCCAAATCGGGTAGAAATTGCGCTCTCTAGAAGCTTTAGAAGTCAAGTCCTCAGATCGGTTTATATGGCAGCTATATCGGATTATGGACCGATTGGAACCATACTTGGCACATTTATTTGAAGTCATAATAAAGCATCTCATGCTAAATTTCAGCCAAATCGGATAAGTATTGTGCCCTCTAGTGTCTCAAGAAGTCAAGGTCCAAGATCGGTTTATATGGCAGCTATATCAAAATATATTCCCATATAGCCCATTTACAATCCCAACCGACCTACACTAATAAGAAGTATTTGTGTCAAATTTTAAACGGCTAGCTTTACTCCTTCGAAAGTTAGCATGCTGTCGAAAGACATACGGACGGCTATGGCTAGGTCGTCTTAAAATTTATACATTATGGGGTCTTAGAGGAATATTTCGAAGAGTTACAAACAGAATGACGAAATTAGTATACCCCCATCCTATGGTGGAGGGTATTAAAATTAAGTTGTAGGGCATGATTTTATTCTACATACCAGACTTCTGTCAAACCAGTAAAAATTAAAGTCTCTAGGAAGCGAACTAGGATGATCGAGTGACCGGTTTACATGGGAGCTACATCAGGTTATAGACCGATTTGGACCGTACTTGTTGTTGGAAGTCATAACGGAACAAGCAAAATTTCAGGCAAATCGGACAAAAGTTGCTGCATGTGGGAACTTAAGAAGTTAAATCGGCAGATGGGCTTATATGGGAGTTATATAAGGCTATAGACCTATTTGGACTTGAGACAGTTGTTGGCCGCCATAACAGAATGCCACATGCAGAATTTTAGCCAAATCAAACAAAAATTGCGGCTTCCAGAGGCTCAAGAAGTCAAATCGGGACATCGGTTTATATGAGAGCCAGAGACGTAGCCAGGATTTAATTTTTTTTTTTTTTGGGGGTGGGGTTTACGAAAATTGTCAAAATTCTTGCTACTGTGAAATTGGTAAAGATACCGCATTTTTTTTAATTGTGGTAGCTGTTAGGTGCAGGAACTGACACATCTGCGGTGACATTTTGTCATAAAGCGAGAGCTGAATTTTACACTGATAGCCAACACAGTGCAAATATTTTTTTGAAGTTGTGTGAATCAATTCGAACGCTAGACAACAGGATCGCATTAACGACCAAATATACCCAAGAATAGAGCTGCCTTAGAAAAAATCTAGCTCGAGTTAGGAAAGGGGTATCGTTATGAAATTTGGATTGGATCGTAAAGTAGATGACTGAAACCAGTTACACCAATATTTTCCGTCATGTTTTGGGCCAAAATTGGCTTGTCGGTAACTTTTTATATACCAAAAATCTAACGAATAAATTTCCCAAAATTCTTAGGGTCCTGCTTTTATGGGACCAAGGACTTAAATCGGGAGATAGGTACATATGCCAGCTTTATCCAACTATAGACCGTTCTGAACTATATAGAAAACGAATATCAGAAAGACTAACATAGATCCTTGCGCTAAATTTCGTCGAAATTTGGTAATAAGTGCGTATTTTATGGGTCCAAGACCTAAAATAAGGAAGATTGGTATATGTGGCAGCTATATTCAAAAACAAACCGATATGAACCATATAGGGCACGGATGTCGAAAAGTCTAGCATAGGTCATTGTGCCAAATTTCAGCGCAATCGGATAAAAATTCGCTTTTTATGAGCTCAGGACCCTAGATCGGGCAATTGGTCGAAATATAGGCCGATGGGGGCCATATTGAAGGATCTAACACAGCCTACTGTACAAAATGTCAGCGAAATCTGTCAATAAATACTTCTTTTATGGTCCCAAGACCTTAAATCGGGAGATGGGTATACAGGGTGGCTGATGAATATTGCTACAATGATGAATATTGCTACATTTTTTTTTCGGTGTATGGAATACATTTTTCTTTTATTCATGTTAAATTAAATTATTAAATTAATTATTAAATTATTATTAATTAAATTAATTAATTAATTAATTAAATTAATTATTAAATTATTATTATTAAATAGAAAAAAAGTTATTACATTTTTTTTTGGTAGCGGCTTTCATCAGCCACCCTGTATATGGCAGCTATATCCAAATATAGACCGATCTGAACTATATAAGGAGCGGATGTCGGAAAGCCTAGCATAGATCCTTGCGATAAATTTCAGCGAAATCGGGTTATGGGCCCCAGAAACTATATAGGGAGATCAGTCTATATGGCAGATATATATATATAATATAGACCGATCTGAACCCTATAGGTAACGGATGTCGAAAAGCCTAACATAGGTCACCAAGCCAAATTTCAGCGAAATCAGATAGTAAATGAGCTTCTATTGGGCTCAAGACTTTAGATCAGGAGTTCGGTCTTTATGGCGGCTTTGTCGACATATAGGCCGATAAGGGCCATATTGAATGCGGTTATCGTATGGCCTAACACAGCGCACTGTGTTACATTTCAGCGAAATCAGTTTATAAACGCTGGTTTTATGGGTCCAAGCACTAAAATCGGGAAATCGGTACATTGCCAGGTACATTATAGACCGATCTAAACTATATACGGAACGGTTATTAGAAAGCCTAACACAAGTGCTTGCGCCAAATTACAACGAAATCGGGTAATAAATGCGCCTTTTATGGGCCCAAGACCCTAAATGGGGGGATCAGTCCATATCCCAGCCATAAGAGTAGAAAGGCCTTTGGGGAGGGGAGGGGGCGTTAGAACCCCCCCGAAAAGTTTTAGCCCCCCCCTCAGAATTTTAAAAATTTCATTGTTTTCTATTAAACTTGCTGATTTTATTGCTATACACACGGTTTTAGCTCCCCTCCCCCCAGAGAACTCTCCTGGCTTCCCTTGAGATGGCGGCTATATCCAAATATAGTGCGATCTTAGCCATCCTCAATACGAATATCAAGGAACTTAACGCAAAACATTCTGCCAAATTTGAGCGAATTCGGGCAAGCAATGTGGCTTAGATGGGCCTAAAACCTTAGATCGAAAGATCGGTCTATATGGTGGCTATATCAAGATGTAGTCCGACATAGCTCATCTTCGAACTTAACCTGATTATGGACAAAGAAAAAAATCTTTGCAAAGTTTCAGCTCAGTATCTCTATTTTTAAGACTGTAGCGTGATTTCAATGGACAGACGGACGGACATGGCTAGATCGTCTTAGATTTTTTCGCTGATCAACATTTCGATGTGTTGCAAACGGAATGACAAAATGAATATACCCCCATCCTTTGGTGTTGGGTATGAAAAGAAAATCGAATTTAAGAATTCCATGATACTTACAAAATCCTTAATTCCCCGCCTCTAAAAAGGTTCATGTCTGGTATTGTATCCCCCGAAAGCCGGGATACACCTATTTTGCTTTCTCGTGAGCTCGGAAAGCTATACTGAACTCCTTCTTATTTGCTAAACTATATTTCCCATGTACATTCCACTAAGGAACAAGGGATACTTCTCTCATATCAATGAGTGCAGTCCGTTTAAAGTTTAAGCCCAATGATAAGTGGCTTTCTTTTTTTGTCGAGTCCGAACGGCGTACAGCACTCGATAGAGAGTTGTAACATGGCAGGATACCTCACAAAAGTAGCCAGCATTTTTGAAACTTGAAAAATGTTTTGATGTTCGCGCCGGGATTTCCTTCTTACTTCCTTTCAGTAACAGTCTCGTCTTTTCAGTATCCTAGTCCTACCAACCGTTTCGATGTACCAAAGTGTTACTTGCATTTGTCGACCACGCCCTTAACTACGACTGCGTCGACCCGAAAAGCTTCGGTTTATCCAAGTTTATTGACGGCTGTCCTCTGGCCTTCACTGCCACTCTTGGAGTGTAAGAAGTAGACATTTTGATACATGCAGAGTATATCTCCCTAAGCCAGGGAACCAGTCTATCAGACACAGCTTGTAATTCAACCGGTGATACATCATCAGCCGACTTAAAGTAGTCGAAACTTCTTATCGCCCAAAGTATTGGGTTGCCCAAAAAGTAATTGCGGATTTTTTAAAAGAAAGTAAATGCATTTTTAATAAAACTTAGAATGAACTTTAATCAAATATACTTTTTTTACAGTCACAAACAATAACAGAGTCACAAGCTGTGAAAAAATTTGTCAACGCCGATATATGAAAAATCTTTAATTACTTTTTGGGCAACCCAACCAAACCCAACTCAGACACAATTTCCTTAATAACCTCATACGAATGCATACCAGTGACAACCTCTTCTGGCGCCACGTTGTCCTTTGGAGAATTTCCCGGGAAATGTGTATCAACGAGTAGTTCTAGTGTTTCCTCACTAGACATTTTCTCTGGCTTCTGAATACACCCCATCGTAATAGGTCTCGAGGACAAAATATTCCTTAGCCTAAAAGTCCCAGATGTATCCTGGCAAATCATCGGCTTTTTCATTGCCCCTTACTCTGCTATGAAACGGCACCCAAACGATGTGGATCGTGTCATCCTCAGAGAAGGAGTTAATCTCATCCTAACACTCCCAAGATTGTCCCCAAGCGTATTAGCTGTTGGAAAGGGAGATTGGTCTGTACGATTCTTCTTTTCTCGAATCCTTTCTTGGCCCATTCAGGAACAAAAAATTATCCAACACTATAGGCGAGTTATATCGGGCTTATAAACTGGGGCACAACTACCAACCGGCGGTCTGTACACGTTTTATAGCTCCATTTCGGCAGCTTCAAATTGGTGTGATACCACCATACGTTCTAAATATGGGTAACCCAATCACCGTTTGCTTTAAAGATAGTTGTGACATTCAAGGTGCTAATGCACAAATCAATGCAAATATTTTGTTCAACCAAAGGGCAGACATCATCTCCGACAACAGCAGTAGATAAGGCACACATTTTTAAAGTATTGACTGTATGAAAAAGTTAGATGTTGTATATGTTTAGCCAAAAATAGCACCGGACGGACAATTTGAATATTTCATACTACTATCACCATTTGAACTTCGTTAACAACTTCATAGTAGATGAAGCCCCAATTTTGTATGATTCTTAGTTCCTCATCGAAGGGTTTGAAAATTTTCAAATAATTGGTAGCGACTGGTATCTTTGAATCTTCTTATGTATATTAAATGTTTTATATTCCCTTCCATTTATACAAGAAAAATAATGCTAAATAAAGCATTCTGAAGTTTGATAACCCTATCCCCTTTGCAATACCCACACCCACATAATCCGATTAAGACCCCAAAGCTGTGTTAAGTCATTAGCATTCAATTAAATTAATTTCCTATAACATATATGCCCCATATCCGGTTTCTGCTTACACACACCCACACATAAAAATCGAACACATACCGATATAAACTTTTCAAAATAAAGCCGCAACAATTAAATGTTAGCTTCTTTGCTTCCGTTTCCCAAAAGAGAAAAAAAAAGCCAAATTCATTCTTAATGCGTCAGAGTGTGTCTGTGATTGTTTTGGTGTGGGTTAAAAAATCAATTTGTTAACCCTTTTATCAGTTTAACGCCAACTCAAAAAGGATCCCACACTGCCTGCAAACAAAGAAAGGGCATGCGAGAGGAAATTGAATAGGACTCCAGCTTGAGGCATTTTCATCGCTGTACAATGGAAATGTCAAAAACATAAAATATTTAGTAGCAACAGCACCAGCAGCTACAACAACAACAACAACAACACAATAGATGGTAGACAACCAACAAACAAACAGCAAACATTAGACATCACACAAAAAAAAAGGAGAATTTCATTTCAAACAAGCTTAGCTGCTGCTCGAGGTGTTTTTTGACGACGGACAGCATGCTGCCAACAGCAATAGAGCGATGTTTTGCTTTTGTAGAATGTTTCTGTCTCACTGAGAACACAAAAGAATGGTGGGGGGGGGGGGGGGGGGGGGGGTTAAGAAAACTAACATAGCTTAACAGATGTGCTTGTCTAAATTGAAAGCTTACAGCGAGGAGTGGCTTGGCAATGTTGGGTAAACTGATTTTGGCGTGGGTATGATTATTGTTTGCACCATACTACAGAGTTTTAAAAGTTTCTAGCGGTTTTTCTTAATTTATTACTACTTCATACTCCTCCTTTATCAGGGGTTTCAGAAGATTCACTTAAATGTAGAACAAAACCTAACAAAAGACACCAATCAGCTCAAATTTCACGTGACGGTCGGCTAATTCCAAGGGCGCAGTAAGATACCTTGTAAAGGGGGGGAAGAGAACAAATATAAAGAGAAGAGACATTTCTCATAGCAATAGGATATTTTGTAAAAATTTCATTTCTACAGAAAATTTTTGTCAAAATTTCATTTCTACAGAAAATTTGGTCAAAATATTATTTTTATAGGAAATTTCATCTAAATTGTTTTTCTATAAGAAATTTTATCAAAATTTAATTTCTATAGGAAATTTTTGACACAATGTCATTTTTATAGGAAACTAGCTGGGCCCGCTCCGCTTCGCCTTCTTTTATTTTATATGGAACAAAATTTTCCTTGGAACATTTACTTTCGACAATACCATGCTACGAAAATGGTATATCGCTTGACAAACAGTTTAACAATGTAAAGGCCTTTATCTGAATCCCATATGATCTTTATAGGTCTACGAATTTCAGTTTGGATGTAAGGTTTACTCCATTCTTAAAATACTTAATTTCAGCCCGATATTCGCATGATGTCTGATTTAGGGGTGTTATCGGGGGTGAGGTGGTCCCTCAGACACTTGGCCCTGAAAAAATATCAGCATCGTGCTCTTCTCTCAAAAACCATTTATTTAAACCCCATATTGCCATTGGTTTTGAGGAGAGTTTACAGAATGAGGCGTCCCCCAAAAACATGGCCCCAAAATTGGTTATTTAATTCGTTTTCTAATCTCAAATACCTTACATTTGAGACACATATGGTCGCAAAATGTTTACCCTTTGGGTGGTGTTTTGGAGGCGGAGTGATGCCTTAAATACATGGTCCTACATTTGGATATCAAATTCGTATTCTACTACCAAATACCTCTATTTGAGGCCCATATTTCGATGGTCAGTAAAAAATGTTTGTTAGTGGGGTATTTTGGGAAAGGGGTAGACCCCCGGAAAATTGGTTCCGAAAGTGGGAATCAATTCTTGCTCTACCCTTCATTTAAGCCCCACATTGACAAGGTCGGTTAATATGCCCGATTTTGGGGTGTTTTGGGGAATGGGGTGGTCCCCCAAACACTAAGCCTGAAAATATATCAGCAACGTGCTCTATTCTCATATATTTGAACCCCATTTTGCCATAGGATATTAAACTCGTTTCCTAGTCTCAAATACCATTCACTTAAATCCCTTATTGAAAAACCCAGCAAATATGACCGGTTAGGGGTATGGGCCCTAAAAACTATGAATTTCGAGCTTCACTATCTTGAAGACCCAAATTGTCTTGGCGAGCAAATACGTCCTACTTGGGGGTTGTTATGGTGGTGGGAGGTCCCCTAGACAGTTGGTGCCTAATGTTGATGTCAGATTTATGGTCTACTCCCAAATACTCTTTATTTGAGCTCCATTTTTCCCTAGTTGACAAACATGACCGGTTTGGGAAGTGTTTTGGGGGATGGGGCGGCCACTCAATGACTTGGCTTTGAAAATATATATCAGATTCGTGTTCTACTCTAAAATACCTCCTATTTGAGTCTCATATTGCAGTGGTCAGCAAATACCCCATAGACACTTTTCCCGAACATTGATATCAGATTCGTGCTTTACTCCCAAAGACCTTTCATTTGAGCCCCATATTGCCGTAAATGTGTCCCCTTTGGGGGGATGTTTTTGGGGAGAGGCGGCCCCCCCAACACTTGGTCCCATATTTGGATATCAGATTCGAATTCTACACTTAAATACCTTTTATTTAAGCCCCATATTGTCATGGTCAGTAAATAAGTCCTGTTTGGGGGTTGTTTTAGGGAGGGGTGCTCCCCCAGAAACTTGGTACCACATTTGGAAATCAGATACGTTTTCTTATCATAAATACCTTTCATTTGAGTCCCATATTGTCGTGATTGGTCTAAATTTACGTTTGATAGGTTTTAGGGTGGGGCGCCCCCCCTAGGAACCCTTTCCGAAATTAAGATACCAAATATTTGAGCCCCATAATGTGAAGCATTTTGATGGTGGCTATCAATTATTTTTTTTTTTAAGAGTGGGGAGGCTCTTCAGACACCAAAAAAATAAATTTTTAGTGGTTTAGGTGTGGGGGACTGAAAGTTATATACCAAGTTCGTACTCTACTGTTAAATACCTTTCATTTGATACCCATTTTATTCCAATCGGTAAACATGTCCGTCCGAGCGGGTTTTTGGATGGGGCGTCCCCCCAGGTTGAAAGGTATTTAACAGTAGAGTACGAACTTGGTATATATCTTTCGGCTGCACGGGGGGGAGGGGGTTAAGTTGTGGGGGACCGAAAGTTATATACCAAATTCGTACTCTACTGTTAAATACCTTTAAATACCCCACAACTTAAACCCTCCCCCCCGTGCAGCCGAAAGATATATACCAAATTCGTACTCTACTGTTAAATACCTTTCATTTGATACCCATATTGTCCCAATCGGTAAACATGTCCGTACAAGCGGGTTTTTTTGACCTAAAAATTGTATCTTAATTTCGTGTTTTTGAGGTAGTATAAGGTGGCATGCAAAATTTCGCCAAAATCGGTGCAGCCATCTGCCAGATCTGGAGTTTTTGAAAATGGTGGTATGGGGAAGGGTCCGCCCCCTTCGGCTATCAAAAAATTTTGAGGTATTTCTATGGAAGATTTTTTCAAAATTTTATTCCTTTCTATAGGAAAATTTGCCCAAATTTTATTTCTATGGCAAATTTTGTCAAATGTTTATTTCTATGGAAAATTTTGTCAACATTTCATTTCTAGGGGAAGTTTTATCGAAATCTCATTTGTGAGGGGAATATTTGGTCAAAATTTCTTTTCTATATTTTATTCTTGTTGGAAATTTTTTACCAATTTAATATCTCTAACAAATCGAAGATTTTTCCTTCCTTCAGACTTGTTTTCTTGTGGTTTAAAACTCCTTTTTTTATGCACGCCCCTGTGCTCACTCATTCGCAGTCAACCCAAGAGTCACTTGAATGAAATTTCAAGGGTAACATGGAAAAGAAAATATGGGTAAACACAAACAAACCAACAATCAAACAAACAAGCATTTCAACACACAACAGATAGACAGAGAAAAACGGTTAGACTGACGGATAGAAACGATCTGAATTCCTCATTCATGTCACTCAGCTGCGAAGGTGAACAAATGAAATTAAGGATTTGTTCATGTCATTTTCCTTCGAGCGATAGTTTGCTAAAGACATTGTGCCAGCAATGGGACGCTTAATTAATTTCGAACTTGAGAAAGTTGTTACGAGTCCTCCGCCATGTCCTCGACAGCGTCCTCGTCTCCGCACTCAACAAAGTCGTCGTCGTCGTTGTCGTTGTCATTGGAGAAGGATTAAAGGATGTGCCATCAACAAGTTCGTCTAGCAAAAACAACAACAAAAGAAGAGAAATAATAAATGAAAAAAAAGTACCGAGTACCGGCTTGAAGTACCTAACGTATGTGTTAGGGATGGGGGAAGGGGGTGGAGCTTTTTCTTTAATTGAGGCAGGATGTCGAAAAGGGTACTCAAAGCAGGGGCCTGATGGTGGAGGCTGCATGAATAAATTGCTACTAATTGGAACTGTAAATATGCGAGAATGACAAGCACAACAGCAACAACAACCATAACAAACTTTGTCTAGCATTAAGAGATGCTAAATTAAAATAAATAATACTTCAGTTCTAGTTCTGGCAACTTATTCAAGGGGATAAAGGTGGGAGATGTTCCTACGGAGGCCGTTCTGTGGGCGGAAAAAGTACTTCATGGAAAGCAAATTAATTTGAAAAACAAAACATGTTTTGGTTGTCGAAAAACATATTGCGACAGAAGTGAAATCGTAATACATGAAAACTCTTTTAAGAGGTTTGTCACAAAAACAACCAAAATATCCTTTTAAATAGTTTTGTGCTCTTATTAGTATGCATTGGTTTAGTTTTCCAAAAACTTTTTTGTTATGAAACAGAAAAATTCCGTGTTTGAGGTTGGCATGTGTGCAAAAGCTGATACTGGTGGGAGAGGAATTCGAATGGGTTAGAATACTATGAGATTTAAATTTGAAAGAATTTTCTAATAAACTTCGGAAGAAAATCTTTCTTTTACTAGATATTTGATTGAATTGCCACAAATCTGAATATGGACAAGAATTGTTTTCTGTAGATGCCTAGTAGGTTGATATGGGAGCTATGTCATGTTATGGATCTTTTCGGGTCATAGGTATGGTTTAGGTATTGCAGGTCATAGCAGGTGTAGTAAACGGCAGGCGATAAGTATACGGATAGACCCACAAACACTAATTCTGTTTTCCAATTAGACAGCGACCTGTCATGGCGGACACAAAGACTGAGACGTCTGTTCAAGCCAGTGACAGCAAAGCGGTAGACCTCTTCAAGTCTAGATTAGGCCACATAGTTATGGTATGCTCATAGATCACTCTTTGTGAGCATCTATCATTCGTTGTCCTTGCAAGCTCCTCCGCTTGACAATTCCCTGGGATACAGACCCGGCACCAAAAACAGGTGAATTTTGCCATCTCGTTGAGAGATCTGCGATAGTCGAAGGCGGTTTTTGTGTTCAGAAATAAGTTCTCCAGGGATTAAATGGCTGCCAGGCTGTCTGAGAAGATATTAATGCCAATCGCCGTTACGACATTATATCTAAGCCTTTCAACCACTTCTTTAATTGGAAGGATCCCCGCTTGATACACACTTCAGTGGTTGGGTAACCTTCTCGATATGATCAGTTCTAGATCTTTAGGGTACACCGCAAAGCCCACCTGGTCGTTTGGTTTGAAACCATCCGTACAGAAGTTTATGTAACTTCTATTACCAGGAATATCGTAGTTGCAATCGGTTTTATCAGGAATAGTGGTGCAGTACTTTTATTAAAACTCGGCTCAGGTAGAGTAATCCACACTGCCTGAAACATCGGATTTTGTATCAAGGATAACACAGTGTCCGTAGCCGCCACATTACCAATGAGAAAGCTCCCTTAACCTCACGGCAGTGGGTTTAAGGGACATTGTGGCTAAGTTGTCTAGCCACAATGTCCGGAGGCATAAGATGTAGCATTAAATTCAGTGCATCAGATGGTGTTGTTCTCAGTGCGGCTGTGATGCACAATCAAGCCATCCTTTGTGTCCGGTTGTATTGAACAGTAGGTGGACTTTTGAAGCGCCGTCCACCAGACCACAACACCATATAGCATTATAGGTCTGACAACTGCAGTATATACTCAGTGCGTGACACGCGATTTTAACTCAGAACTCTTGCGCTCTTGCAGCTGTATAGGGCAAGTGTTGCCTTTCTTCCCCTTTCAAAAATGTTGGATTTGAAGTTCAGTTTCCAGTACAGCAAAATACCCAGGTATTAAGCGCTTTCTGTAAATGGAACATTCTCTCTTCCGAAGGAGACAGGTGCGACTGTATGTAACTTGTATCTCCGGGTGAAAAGAACTACACGGATTTGCGTCTAGACTACTTTCGGTCTCCTACTTTGCTGTGACACTTAAAGCTTCCTGAGGTTTATCACTAAGAGTGCTAGGAAACTTTCCCTAACCGCAAAAGTGACGTCAGCAGCACGCGCGATCTCTTTTACACCTTTTTTTCCAGAGATAATAATATATTGTTAATGGCTATATTCCAAAGTCTGCAGACCCATCCCTGAAAACACCCTAACACAACATATTTAAAGCCCAAAGGAATATAGGACTCTAATAAAAAGTATAAAAAAGTGGGAAGGCGCCACGGACCGGGCCCGGTTCGACTAATTTTCTATAGCAACGCAATTTTGACAAAATTCCCTATATTTAAGAAATTTTTACAAAATTTTCCTTTAAATATGATATTCTATATAATAAAAGGATCCATCCTTATATTCATTCAGGGCGACATTCATGTACATGGTTACATATGACAAGCCGAGAAAAATATTCGAATGTATTTCGGTATGCTTTTACTTTATATGTAAGAACGTGCATTGTGTGTACATTTTATTTGTTAATAGAAAACATTTCCTTAGGCTTTTACTTTTTTTGCTCTTCTATTGTAGTGCATGTAGCGTTGATATGTGAGTGGATAGAAACGTACTTTTACTTTAAGAGGGTCGTCCGATAGGCCCTTATGCGTAAATACAGACGGAAGTAAAGCGATGACTCAGTATATCAAAAATTTCTGTTCACTTATGTGAAACTGATGAAACCAATTTGAAGATTCTGTTAATAATGAGTTGTATTTAATTCCAACGAAGCATGAGAGAGCCATGATTTCATTGAAAGGATGTGTATATTTCTGTTTATAATTAGTCAGGAAGTTTACTGATACCTCACAGTATTCTTGGTGAAGTTTTGACTATAGTTTTCAGTAGTTTTTCAGCCTGTTAAGCCAAAGGTCTGCCCACCATTTCCGACCCTATAAAGTATATATATTTTTGATCACAGTAAAAATCTAATACGATCTAGCCATGTCCGTCCGTCTGCCCGGCTGTCTGTTAAAATCACGCTAGAGTCTTTAAAACTCGAGATATTGAGCTGAAACTTTGCAGAGATTCTTTTTTGTTTGTCCATAAGCAGTTTAAGTTCGAAGATGGGCTATATCAGACTATATTTTGATATAGCCCCCATATAGACCGATCCTCCGATTTAGAGTCATAGGTCCATAAAAGCCACATTTATTATCCGATTTTGCCAAAATTTGGGACAGTGAGTTGTGTTAGGCCCCTCGACATCATCCTGCAATTTGACCCAGATCGGTCTAGATTTGATTAAAGCCCCCATATAGACCGATCCGCCGATTTAGGGTCATAGGCCCATGAAAGCCACATTTATTATTCGATTTTGCCAAAATTTGGGATAGTGAGTTGTGTTAGACCCTTCAACATTCTTCTTCATTTTGGCTCAAATCGGTCCAGATTTGGATATAGCTGCCAAAGACCGATCTCTCGATTTAAAGTTTTGGGCCCTTAAAAGGCGCATTTATTGTCCGATTTCGCCGAAATTTGGGATAGTGAGTTGGGTTAGAACCTTCAACATTCTTCTTCAATTTGGATCAGATCGGTCCAGACTTGGATATAGCTGCCATATAGATCGATCTCTCGATTTTAAGTTTTGGGCCCATAAAAGGCACATTTATAATCCGATTTCGCTGAAATTTGACAGTCACTTCCGTGTCGTATATGGTTTAGATCAGTCTATACTTAGATATAGCTACCAAAAAGACCAATAGTTTGTTCTACAACATTGAGCAATGACTTGTACTTATTAGACCACTTAATATCCATATCGAAATTGTTTCAAATCGGACTATATATGGTTAAGATCGGTCTATACTTAGATGTAGCTACCGAAAAGACCAATATTTTGTTCTACAAAATTGAACAATGACTTGTACTTATTAGACCGCTCAATATCAATATCGACTTTGGTCCAATTCGGACCATATTTCGATATATTGGGTTGCCCAAAAAGTAATTGCGGATTTTTCATATAGTCGGCGTTGATAAATTTTTTCACAGTTTGTGACTCTGTAATTCCATTCTTTCTTCTGTCAGTTATCAGCTGTTACTTTTAGCTTGCTTTAGAAAAAAAGTGTAAAAAAGTCAATTTGATTAAAGTTCATTCTAAGTTTTAATAAAAATGCATTTACTTTCTTTTAAAAAATCCGCAATTACTTTTTGGGCAAACCAATAGCTGCTATGGGGTATAGAGTATGCATTTTTCAGCGGATTACGACGAAAGGTGGTTTACATACATAACCGAGGTGGTGGGTATCCAAAGTTCAGCACGGGCGAACTTAACGCCTTTTTATACCCTCCAGCATAGGATGAGGGTATACTTATTTCGTCATTCTGTTTGTAACTCCTCGAAATATTCGTCCAAGACCCCAAGTGTATATATATATTCTTGAACGTCATGACATTTTAAATCGATCTAGCCATGTCCGTCCGTCTGTCCGTCCGTCCGTCTGTCTATCGAAAGCACGCTAACTTTCATAGGTGTAAAGCTATCCGCTTAAAATTTTGCACAAATACTTCGTTTTAGTGTAGGTCGGTTGGTAATGTAAATGGGCCATATCGGTCCATGTTTTTAAATATGGCTGTCATATAAACCGATCTGGGATCTCGACTTCTTGAGCCACTAGAGGGAGCAATTCTTATCCGATTTGGCTGAAAATTTGCACGACATGTTGTGTTATAGTCTATAATAACTGTGCACATTTTGATTTAAATCGGTCCATAACCTGACATAGCTGTCATAGAAACCGATCTGGGGTCTTCACTTCTTGAGCGTCTAGAGAGCGCAATTTTCATCCGATTTGGCTGACATTTTGCATGCAGTGTTTCGTTATGACGCTTCGCTGTAAATGGGTCCATGACCTGATATAGCTGCCATATAAACCGATCTTGACCCATTAGAGGGCGCAATTCCTATCCGATTTAGCTGAAATTTCCCATGAGCAGTTTTGTTATGACTCCCAACAACTGCGCCGAATATGGTTCAAATCGACCCATAACCTGATATAGCTGTCATATAAACCGATCTGGGATCTACTTCTTGAGTCTCAAAAGGGCGTAATTATTTTCCGATTATCTCCCATGACCTTCAATATACGTGTCAAATATGATCTTAATCGATCTATAGCCTGATACAGCTCCCCTATGAACCCATCTCCCTATTTTCCTTTTTCAGCCCCTAAAAGGTCCAATTCTTATTCGATTTCGGTGAAATTTTGCACATAGTCTTCTTCTGTGGTCTCCAACACTCAATTCAATTAGCATAGCAATTCTTTTCTTTTATCCTTTATTTGTCTAAAAAGAGATACCGGGAAAGAACTCAACAAAAGCGATCAATGGTGGAGGGTGTATAAGTTTCGGCCCGGCCGAACTTAGCACGCTTTTACTTGTTACTTGTTATACCTACCATCATAGGACGGTGGGTTTATTCATTTGTCCTTCTGTCCGTTCGTGTGTCCGACGGTTGTAATCAGGCAAAAGTCTTAGATAGTGAGTTGATATTTTGCACAGACTAGTATTTCTTGTACAAACAGGTTAAGTTCTTGAATGAGCCAAATCGTACTATATTTGAATATAAATGCCATATAGACCGATCTTGCGCATTTGGGTCTTAAGCCCATAAAAGACGTATTTTTGTCAGAATTCTCTGACATTTGAAACAGGAGGTTGTACTAGGGGTCCCGATATTCAAACCGAATATGGCCAACATCGGACCATATTTACATATAGCTGCCTTATAGACCGATATGCCTATTTAGGGTCTTAAGCCCGTAACAGGGGCATTTACTATCCGATTTCGATGAAATTAAAAAAAGTGAGTTGTTTTAAATCTCCCGGTATTCGATTTCGCAATGAATTTAATTCAAGTGCAAGCAGCCAACATACGGCGTTTGTAGTCTTCACAACCTAAAGTGTCCGATGATGACTTCCTTAACCAGGAGGTCGGAACGCGTCATGCTAAGGTTGGTGTTGTGGTATGTTCTTGCTTTAATTTTCCATTGAAAAAAAATTCTTCAAATATTAAGCCCTTCCACAAAGAGAAATAAAATGAGAATTAAAATTTTCATAATTTTTTTAATATAATATATTTTTCGTTACACCCTATTATACAACCATATATACCTATTTCAACTTCTGCATATCTGCACAAATAAAAGAATATTGAAACAAAGACTTTCGTTAACAAAACGCCGCACAAAACAATGTCGGCAACAGCATCAGTAACCAAAAACAAAAGCAACGGCCCACTTTAACCTTCATCATTAGCTTGTGATGGGGCCGGGAATACCATCAACACACCGGCCATAGTACTACCACTACTACTACTACTGCCACTACTAGTAAGCAAGTGAAATAGTAACTGATTTTTACCTATTTCTTTCGTTTTGCCTTTCTTTCGTCGGTACTATTCGTGTTTTGGGTTATATTTGGCATGAGGCCTAAAGCGGTGGCAACAACATGACCATTCTAGTGGTGCATAGCTTTAATGTATAATATTTCACACAGCAAGGTCGTGAGGGGGGGGGGGGCGTAGTGAGTAAAGGAAGGAAAGAGCTATGTGTTAAAAAACAATACAACAAAGACATGATAGTGGGCATACAAAATGAAAGCACATGGCTGGCTTGGATGTGTTGGTATTCATTAGATTTGACAAATTAATCCTTAAAGGCTCAAATAACCTTTAAACTTTTCTGCTTTGTTTTGACATTTTTTTTTTTCTTCTCGTTTTTTGTGGAAAAGTAATTCCCTAAAACTTTATTCTTGGAAGGCTGATCTACCTCTGAGTGCGAGCGGAATTCTGACATATATATTGAAAAAGAACAACACATGCCAATTAAAGTCTTTACACACATTCCCCGAATTGACAACAGTTTTTTCTTTTTTCGTTGTGTCAAAACACACATTTACAATTTTTGAGATTAAAGTGGTTTTTGATAAGATGAGTCCGGTGGTGTCGCAATTTGTACTACATCGTTACAATATAAGTTGGTCTCGAACTCGGATTTCAAGTGGATTCCATTTCTGGCAATCGAAGCAGATTTTTCATGTCCATTTGTCTTTTGAGCTTTAAAATTTGGAACAATGAGTTCTACATAGAGCATATTTGAATACAGCTACTGCATATTCAAATTTTCCGATTTGAAGTCCTGAGCCCTTGAAAAGCGCATTTTTTAACCAATTTGCGTTGATATGTGGATCGGAGACATTCCTGCCCAATATGGTTTAGATCAGATTGTATTTTCATAAAGCTGTCATATGCACCGGTCTAATGGGTCTCCAAAACGAAAAATCTTCGAAATAATTCTGGAACTTTTGAAATAATAGAGATATCGACATGGAACTTAATAAAGTCAGGTAGGTTCTTTTAAGCATGTAAAATTTTGGGACTCTAACAGTTCCAGGGCCGATCCATGAGACTTGAATGTAGTACACCTTTAGCATATTCAATTTTTAATTTCTTGTCAAACCGGCGTTTATGGAACGATCGGCTCGGTTCTTTTTATACCCTTCACCACCGCTGTGGTACTTTGTGGAATTGTTTGCAACGCTTAGAAGGAGGTATACTGATTGGCTTAGAATCACTTCCTGATTCGATTTTGCTATATCCGCCTGTCCGTCGGTCCGTCTGTCTGTCCATGTATTCTTGTGATCAATTTACATGTCGCATTTATTGTCCGATTATAATGAAATTTTTCACAATTCTCTTTTTTGGCCTAAGGACGAACGCTATTGATTTTAAATGAAATCGGTTCAGATTTACGTATAGCTCCCATATATATTTTTCATCCGATTTTGCCTTTTAAGGCTGTAGAAGCCACAATTTTAGTTCGATCTTTACAAAATTTGGCACGAGGTGCTTCGCTTGACGTCTTTATATGTGTGCAAAATTTCGGTTAATATTTAGATATAGCTCCCATATATATCTTTCATCCGATATGGCCTTTTCTGGCTGTAGAAGCCACAATTTTGGTCTTATCTTCACAAAATTTCGCACGAGGTGTTTTATTCATCATCATATGGAAGTTAACGTCCTCATATATGTGCAAAATTTCGCCAAAATCGATCCATATTTAGATATAGCTTCCATATATAACTTTCATCCGACATAGAATTTTTTGGCTATAGCAGCCACAATTTTAGTCGGATCTTTACAAAATTTAGCACGAAGTATTTTCTTTGAAGTTTCAATACGTCTGCAACATTTTATTAAAATCGGTTTAGATTAAGATATACCTCCCATATATACACTAATCGGCCTCAAATCCTTGGCCGCACACCACTACAGCTTAGGTATGAAAACGACGTTCACCCTTCTCCATGACATAGAGAAGGGTGAACGTAACTGTAACGTAAACGTAACTAACTGTAGGAGTACCTGTCGGCCAGACAGTTACACCCCTCCAGAAGCATCTTGGGGTAGATCCCACTTGGACCAGGAGACTTACAGGGACCAAAGGCAATAAATTGCCAATGAACGCTGTCATGGGTCATCAAATTCATCACCAGCGCGTCCATATCATTGTCCTTTACATAATCCAATGCAGGAGGCCACCGTAGCGCAGAGGTTAGCATGTCCACCTATGACGCTGAACGCCTGGGTTCGAATCCTGGCGAGAACATTATGAACATTTTCAGCGGTGGTTTTCCCCTCCTAATGCTGGCGACATTTGGGAGGTACTGTACCATTTGGTATGGCAACCATATAAAAACACAAGAGGTGTCGCAATGCGGCACGCCGTTTAGACTCGGCTATAAAATGGAAGTCCCTTATCATTGAGCTTAAAACTTGAATCGGACAGCACTCATTGTTATATGATAAATTTGTCCCTGTTCCTTAATGGAAGGTTCATGGGCAAATTTGCATTTGCTACAGGATCCAACACCGTTACTTCTTGACCCGCACGACCACAGCCGAGTGTTTCTCCAATACATGATCCAACGTATCGCCGTGTGACTCAATCCACTCTCCGTCTGGCCTCTGGAAATTGCCAGCAAAAGGGGCGTCCTTTGTCATCAATTTTCTTAATCTCGAGGTTGACAACTCCTCTATCATTCTAACAAAGTTCTTCCTTTTGGATCTCCTTAATACCTTCTTGTCGACTCTCAGTTTGTTCCCATAGACCGCTCATAACACTTTGGCCGCATAGAATGCCCTTTTGGCATCGGTTCGGAGTAACCTATAATCCTTATTGCGCCATATTTTGTGCTTCTTTTTCCTGGGCCTCCTGGTAGGACAAGGCGACTTTGTGTGCATATGCCATCCCTATCACCATGTTCTGTACCAAGTACTCAATGTCCTCTACGCTTGAGATCTCATGCGCTGCGTAACACAAACCACCGCCAATTGACGCCTTAAACTTTTCCCATTTCGTTCCACTTGGGTTTTTAAATGATTTAATATTCAGATGCCCAAACTCTTCTGTCTCGAAGTATATGAATTTGTGGTCCGGGAAGCTCAGTTCCTTTAACACTATCCATCCACAGACTTGCCTACGATAAGTAAAGATATTCAATGATCTAATGCTTCTCTGATAAATATTGCCCGCTTTCAAACTCCCATACCATACTCAAAGACCCACTCAAGGAATATCACTCTGTCAGATAATGAGCAGAGGCCAGCAGATGCACCCAGAGGGTAGCATGTCCGCCTATGACGCTGAACGCCTGGGTTCGAATTCTGGCAGGAACACTTCAGAAAATTTTTCAGTGGTGGTTTTCCCCTCCTAATGCTAGCAACATTTGTGAGGTAATATGCCATGTAAAACTTCTCTCCAAAGGGGTGTCACACTGCGGCACGCCGTGCAGACTCGGCTATAAAAAGGAGGCCCCTTATCATTGAGCTTAGAATTGAATCGGACAGCACTCATTGATTTGGGAGAAGTTTGCCTCAGTTCCTTAATAAAAATGTTCATGGGTAAATTTGCATTTGCAGATAATGAGCAACGGAGGCCACCGTATCGCAGAGGGTAGCATTTCCGCCTATGACGCTGAACGCCTAGGTTCGAATTTTGGCAGGAACATCAGAAAAATGTTCAGCGGTGGTTATCCCCTCCTAATGCTGGCGACATTTGTGAGGTACTTTGCCATGCAAAACTTCTCTCCAAAGGGGTTCCGCTCTGCGCCATGCCGTTCGGACTCGGCTATAAAAAGGAGGCCCCTTAGCATTGAGCTTTGAATTGAATCGGACTGCACTTGATTGATTTGTGAGAAGTTTGCCCCAGTTCCTTAATAAAAATGTTCATGGGCAAATCTGCATTTGCTGATAATGAGCAACGGAGGCCACCAGATACGCGCAGAGGGTAACATGTCCGCCTATGACGATGAACGCCTGGGTTCGAATCGTGGCAGGAACATCAGAAAAATGTTCAGCGGTGGTTATCCCCTCCTAATGCTGGCGACATTTGTGAGGTACTTTGCCATGCAAAACTTCTCTCCAAAGGGGTTCCGCTCTGCGCCATGCCGTTCGGACTCGGCTATAAAAAGGAGGCCCCTTAGCATTGAGCTTTGAATTGAATCGGACTGCACTTGATTGATTTGTGAGAAGTTTGCCCCAGTTCCTTAATAAAAATGTTCATGGGCAAATCTGCATTTGCTGATAATGAGCAACGGAGGCCACCAGATACGCGAAGAGGGTAACATGTCCGCCTATGACGCTGAACGCCTGGGTTCGAATTTTGGCAGGAACATCAGGCGACATTTGTGAGGTACTTTGCCATGTAAAAACTTCTCTCCAAAAGGGTGTCGCTCTGCGCCTCGCCATTCGGACTCGGCTATAAAAGGAGGCCCCTTAGCATTGAGCTTAGAATTGAATCGGACAGCACTTGATTGATTTGTGAGAAGTTTGCCCCAGTTCCTTAATAAAAATATTCATGGGCAAATCTGTATTTTCTGATAATGAGCAACAATGGCATTACTTTTATTGCCAACTAGCTGGCCCGTTTCCTTTGTTAATTATATTTTAATACCTTTCACGATGAGATAGGGTTGTACTCATTTCGTTTGTAACGCATCAAAATATTGATCTGGTTTATTGGTAGTCCTAAGGTAAGGCCTTTGACTAATAAAAAAAAAATGAAATTGGCTACTTTTCCTAAGGCAAGTCATCTGCTTTATATTCTATTTTGGATTCTATATGCTGCTGTTTCTTTGCTTTGTGCTATGAAACAAAAAATGATTGGCGTAGATATGGCCGGCACACATGCGAGAATTGATTATTTTTGATATGACTTAGACAAATTTCTATTCCATTAATATAAGCAACCAAAATATTATCAAATAAATTGCCAACACATCAGCCACCAGGACGACAAGTAGACATACTCCAGGTGACAGGTTGTCAATAACATCAATTTTGTGACATTTTGACATTTCCATATGATCAAGGCCATATCCATTAATAGGGGGTTAAAAAGAGAGCAGAAAACATTTTCACTCATACACACACGAGGAATATTCTCTGTATTATATTCAGTTAAACATATGCGTGCCAATAAATAAACCAACACAAACAGAGAACACACATGCAACACAACCAGGCATACATATATGAAATTATACATAACATTTAAGTCGCTACTATAATTGTAAGTACATACATACATACATCAACACACATACATGTAAACAAACTATTAAAACCTTTGTTTTCTGACGTCCATTACTTTTTTTTTTTTTTGAATAATGTATAGAGTTAATATTAAAGTATTGTTACTATGCAAGAATTATATAAAAAAAGAACATTTATTACAACCTTAGTATAATCAAACTGTAAGTATATACACATAGTACATACATACATACACAAGAATGCCTACACACATACCATACAAACTTATAAATAATTTTATCGAAGAAACAAAGACCTATTCCCAACTACCAAAAAAATAATAATAATAATTGTGGGATAAATTGTGGCTGATAGCGAGACGATGAATGAAATCCCTCCATTTGTTGTGTATTAATAAATCCCATAGAGTGAAAATGAAAATATAACAAAATTGTAGTCATAAACAATGACTCGTTAAACTTTAATCAGACTTAACAAAAATATAAAAAAACCAACACGAAAAAGAAATACATAAATCCCCTATATTATATGCCTACATTATTGTATAGTGCTACACGTGTATATGAGTCATTCCTGAAACGAAAGAAAATGTAAATGAAATGCATTCAGCTGGGACAAATATTCTCTACCACACATTGAAGAACTTCTGAAGGAAAATAATTTTTTTGTTAGTTTTTTTCAGCCAAAACAAGAACCAAGTGTAGTCTTACTATTTAGTTTTTTAGTTAACTGTCACAGGCGATTTGATAGTCCAAATGATCTTAGAACAAGTAAAAAGGCGTTAAGTTCAGCCGGGCCGAACTTTGGATACCCACCACCTCGGGTATATATGTAAACCAACTTTCATCAAAATTCGGTGAAAATTTCATACCTTATACTCATATACCTCATACCGATCTGAATTATATACGACACGGATGTCGAAAAACCGAACATAAGTCACTGTGTCAAATTTCAGTGAAATCGGATTATAAATGCGCCTTTTATGGGGCCAAGACTTTAAATCGAGATATCGGTCTACATGGCAGCTGTATCCAAATCTGGACCGATTTGGGCCAAGTTGCATAAAAATGTCGAAGAGCCTAACACTAAGCACTGTCCCAAATTTCGGCGAAATCGGACAATAAATGCCTCTTTTATGGGCCTTAAACCTTAAATCCAGAGATCGGTCTATATGGCAGCTATATTCAAATCTGGACCGATCTGGGCAAATTTTAAGAAGGACGTCGAAGAGCCTAACCAAACTCACTGTCTTAAATTTCAGCGACATCGGACAATAAATGCGTCTTTTATGGCCCCAAAACCTAAAACCTAGATATCGGTCTATATGGCAGCTATATCCAAATCTGGACCGATCTGTGCGATATTGCAGAAGTATGGCAAGGGGCTCAACTTAACTCACTGTTCCAAATTTCGGGGACATCGGGCAATAAATGAGCATTTTATTGGCCCAAAACCATAAATCAAGAAATCGGTCTATATGGCAGCTATATCCAAATTTGAACCGATCTGGACCAAATTGAAGAAATATGTCAAAGGGCCTAACACATCTCACTGTCCCAAATTTCAGCAAAATCGGATAATGAATGTGGCTACACCACATAAATCGGAGGATCGATCTATATGGCAGCTATATCCAAATCTGGACCGATCTGAGCCAAATTAACGAAGGATGTCGATGGGCCCTACACAATTCACTGCTCCGAATTTCATCAAAATCGGATAATAAATGTGGCTTTTGTGGGCCTAAGACCCTAAATCTAAGGATCGGTCTATATGGCAGCTATATCCAAATCTGAACCGATCTGGACCAAATTAAAGAAACATGTCAAAGGGCCTAAGACAACTCACTGTCCCAAATTTCAGCGAAATCGGATAATAAATGTGGCTTTTATGGGCCTTAGACCCTAAATCGGAGGATCGGTCTATATGGCTGCTGTATCCAAATCTGGACCGATCTGAGCCAAATTGACAAAGGATGTCGAAGGGCCTAACACAACTCACTGTCCCAAATTTCAACAAAATCGGATAATAAATGAGGCTTTTATGGGCCTTAGACCCTAAATCGGCCGATCGGTCTATATGGGGGCTATATCAAGATATAGTCCGATATAGCCCATCTTCGAACTTAACCTGCTTATGGACAAAAAAAGAATCTGTGCAAAATTTCAGCTCAATATCTCTATTTTTAAAGACTGTAGCGTGATTTCAACAGACAGACGGACGGACATGGCTAGATCGTCTTAGATTTTTACGCTGATCAAGAATATATATACTTTATAGGGTCGGAAATGGATATTTCGATGTTTTGCAAACGGAATGACAAAATGAATATACCCCCATCCTTCGGTGGTGGATATATAATAGACTTCCAAAAGCCTCGATTCTCTGGTCTTCTTATATTATTTTACTGCCAAATCGTTTGCCATTGAAGGCCAGAGAACTGCCGTCGTTAAACTTGGTTAATCAGGTCGACGCAGTCTGGTTTAAGGGCACCGTGGACAGCTAAACAGTCGGTAAACGGCGAAAATCCTATGGGGTGATCCGGATCGTGAGAGTACGAGTCTATTACCGAAAGGAAGTAGGAAGGAAGTCAGCATAGCTTTTGGTATCATAACGGGACACATAGGACTTCAAATTCACTTTTGCAAATTCGGTGCGGCAAGTGATGGCATATGTAGGGCATGCGGGGAAAATGATAAGACGTTGGAGCATTTCCTATGCCATTGCCCGGCTTTCGCGGCTAACAGACGCCGGTACTTAGATGGGGACACGATTCCAGTCATGAACCAACTTAGGGGAGTGGTATGGAAAACAGTTTAGGATTTTGTAAGAAGCACGGAATACCTAACTGAAAATTTTATTTTTCGAGGTTACTTGTTTAGAATTTAGAGCGCGCAATAAGCCGATTACTGGCTTAGGTGTATGTCCATAGTGGCATGGAGTGGATTAATATCTGCAACCTCTTTTCAACCTAACCTAACCTACATTATTTCTGACACTTAGGTTAGGCAATGTTATGTTGGAAGAAAGTGCTCAGATTCTTATGAGAAAAATGCCACTATGGGCATAAAACCAAGTCAGTTATTGGCTTCTTATACACTTTTCAACCGAAAACTAACCTTTACGAAATCTATGTCAGGAATTCCGTGCTGCTAACAAAGTTCTTAATCATTTAACATTCCATTCCTCTAGATTAGCTGAAGTCTGGTATTGTAGCCGCCCCTAAGTGAATTAACCGCGAAAAAAACGCCTTTTGACATAGAATATCTCGTCAAATTACCTATACACACTGCATAAGTGTCCCATAGTCCCATGTGTTCCGTTATGGTAGCGAAAGCTAAACTGACCTCAATGTTATTTCCTTTCAGAATAGCCCCGTTTTCTCACGATACAAATCCCCGCATAGGATTTTCGTCATCCCATCGTCATCCCACCGATGTTCCACGTTGGTCGACCACGCCCCTAATTCAGACTGTGTCGACCCGAAAGGCTTCGGATTAACCATATTTAATGACAGCAGTCCCCTGGCCTTCCCCGCCAAATCGTCTACTCTTTTATTCCCCCTTCCTCCGGTATGATCCGACACCCAAACGATGCGAATCAGAGAAGGCGTTAATCTACTTCTTATAATCTAAAACTATTCGTGACCTTACCGTCCTGGTTGTTATTGCCCTGATGGCCAGTTTATTGTCCACCACACCAACTCACGCATCCGTGATCGCTCAGATTTCCGCCTGCGGGATCGTATTATGGTCAGGCAGTCGAAAACAGATCTCAGACCCTGGGTTTTCAATGTAGACCCCCAGGCGCACTCTGTCCTCCAGGTGTCTCGCACTCTACCTCAAATGCATGCAAATACAAATCCATCTCAGGTGCATGCAAATGCAAATTTGTCGATGAACATTCTATTAAGGAACTGGGGCGAACTTCTGACAAATCAATCAAGTGCTGTCCGATTAAATTTTAAGCTCAATGATTAGAGACCTCCTTTTTATAGCCGAGTCTGAACGGCTTGCCACAGAGCGACATCTCTTGGGGGAGAAATTTTTACATAGCAAAGTACCTCACAAATGTCGCTAGCATTAGGAGGGGACAACCATCGCTGAAAATTTTTCTTTCAACGTCATAGGCGGACATGCTAACCTCTGTGTCACGGTGGCCTACATCAGGCAACCGATCGGAAAGCTCTTCTAATCCATCTGGGTTTCCTATCGTCAGCTCGATTTTACCTCGATTGTATGACCTGCTCCTATCCTCTATCCATTCTCCCATCGCCTTAAGTCTCATAGCCACAGTGGCTGCCCTACACATAATCTTTATGTCAATGGGTCGAATATCTAGTATAGTCTCCAGCGCCTTAATGGGCGGTCGCTCCACAAATGCCAAGGACATATTTTCTCATAATCTGTTGTATTGTCCTTACTTTGATTTATTTTCTGCATCACAGTCCACCAAACTACTGAGGCGTAAGTAAGTATTGGTCAAATCTCGCTCCTGTAGAGCCAGTGGACTATTCTCGTACTCAAGCTTACGGCCCGTCACCATAGTGCCCAACATCTGTGAGCCATCTCACTACGACCTTGAATGTAACACTTCGAAGTCAGTTTCCTTTCCAAGATCACTCCTAAGTATTTGACCTTGTTAGATATCGATTCTCTGGTGCCGATTCTCACCCTTAAGAAGTATTATATCATCGCCTGCGTAACAGACGGGTTTAAATCCTTCTTCAGTCAGCAGCCATGATAAGTTATGTATGGTGGTCAACCATAGCAGTGGCGATAAAATGCCCCCTTGTAGCGTACCCTGTGCCACCATCTCCCTCATATTTGCGTCATGGGACCCACAAATCATCCATCTTTTCCTAAGCATTAAGGTTATCGAGTTTCTAAGGATCTGATCTACCCGGTACTGGTCTAAGGATTGGATCAGTGTGTCGGTCAGCACATTGTTAAAGCCCCCTCGATGTCAATGTATACCGCCAATATGTACAACTTGGCATCGAAGGATTCTTCTATTTTATGCACAACTGCGTGCAGGACAGTCTCCACCGACCTTCCCTTGACAAAGGCATGCAGTTTGTATTTGAGCAGTTCGCTAGATATCCTTTCTACTCTTTATCATGGTGTTCACAATACATTCCATGGTTTTGAGTGGAAAGGACGTAAGGCTTATGGGTCTGTAGGCATTTGGTGTCGCAAAACTTGCCTTGCCGGGCTTGGATATAAACACGGCCTCCTTCTGCAGTAACGTCGGAAATATTCCATTCCAGGCTTCTTTTATCATAAATTCCGTAATGATTATCCTTCGATCATGCTCATTATTCCAAAGTGTCTCTGTGGGTCACATCGTATCCTCCGTTGTCTCTGATCTCACTCCCATGGGTTTTGACCTTCTACGGTTCCCTGTTTGTTAGGCTATATTGAGTTTTTCGTCCCTGCACTGCCGTATATTCCAATATTACCATCTTTGCCTAACCTAGTCTTCCAAATCCTGAGTAAATGGGCTTCTTGGGAGTAGTTGATGTCCTTATCGTCGGCTCCCTGTTAATTAGGCTGCATTGAGTTTCCGGTCACTGATGTCTCAATATCTATCCGTGTCTTCTGAATCTTAAGAAAGTCGATGATGGTTCCATCGTCGGCTCCCTGTTCATTAGAATGTGTTGAATCTCTCATCAGCTCGCTTTAAAAAGCCCAACAACTTACGAATTTTCACATCCGCTAAATCAAACAAGTTCTCAAAGAAATGAGAACCTATAGTGGAACTCCTTCTGACTGCAAGTACGGGAAACACCCACAGCAAATAGTTCCTTCTTCCTTGACGTCCTCACAGCTTCGGCAAAAATCGTTACTGGCAACCTTCAGTTTGTCAGCAAGTTTTCCGCCCAGACAATGAGCTGTCAAGACGGAAGCAATGAGACGTCTGTTCGAACTTGCGACAGCAAAACAGTAGACCTCTTCAAGTTTAGATTACGCCACATAATTTAGGGATGCTCACAACCACTCTTTTGTGAAAACTAAGCTTACATGTCTCTAGAGGCATACCCACAGATTCCAGTTCCCCTTGAATGAGTAAATATTTGCTAGTCTCGCAAGCTCTTTTAAACGTTTCAGCCATCTCGTTAAGAGATCTGCGATAGTCAAGGGCGATTTTTGAATTCAGAAATAAGTTTTTCAGGGATTGGGTGGCTGTCTGGCTGTGTGAGAAGATTTATGCCAATCGTCGTTATGACATTATATCTTAGCCATTCCACCACTCTGCTTAGTTTTCACTGCAATGGCAGGGTATCCTTCTCGGTATGAGCAGTCCTAGTTCTTTAGAGTCCACCTGGTCGTTTTATTTGAAACCATCTGTATGGAAGTCTATATAACTTCAATTAACAGGGAAAGAAAAGAGAAACTTTTTCAATGTTTTGTGTATTGAACCTCGTTAGACATCTATCAGTTCGAAGAGGTTGAGGAACATGTACCAAGTAGCATTCGTGTTCCTTAAGGCACTAAAGGTGGTGTCAATACGGACCCAGATATTTTATGGTTTAATGATTCGGCACCATGGCATGTGAAGTCTAGTCCGGTTAAAATATTCAAGGCCAACGGGCTATCCTGAGCCCCTCGACGTCAAAGTTTGGCGGGGAACAAGGCTCTTGACAAGCTAGCCAACAATGGATCACTGATGAGCTGGTAGGTAGTACGCTGAACGCCTGAGTGCGAAACCTGGCGAGACCATCAGAAAAAAATTTTCAGCGGTGGTTTTCCCCTCCTAATGCTGGCAACATTTGTGAGGTACTACGCCATGTAAAACTTCTCTCCAAAGAGGTGTCGGCACGCCGTTTGGACTCGACTATAAAAAGGAGGACCGTTATCATTGAGCTTAAACTTGAATCGGACAGCGCTGATTGATATGTGAGGTTAAACTTGAATCGGACAGCGCTGACTGATATGTGAGAAGTTAGCCCCTGTTCCATAATTGATTTTTAATGGGCAAATTTGTTTCTTTTTGTTGTATGAGTGCAGATTGTAACTACCAGGAGTTTTTTCATAGAGTGGTTGCTTTCTACACTGATCACGTAAATATGGCGTGGGGCAATGTCATGGTTAGAAGGGTGGACCAGATATTTGGTGGAATATTTTGCGGAATGGAAAGGTTTGATCATGGAGAGCAAGAAGCATGACTTCAGACTTCGGAATCTTGGCTGGCATTGCAACTTCAGGTCCTTGACGTAGGGCTGGACATAAAATCAGGCGGACTTTGACAGGGCCTGTAGTCAAAATGGAGTCCAGCATATTTGTGTCATACCCAGCTATTGTCATACACAGGATTATGGCCCTCCGGTCATTCTAGCCTACTGTAAAAACCTGAAGTGGCTGACTTGTCGAAGCTCTCCATTGGCTCTCCTGTTTTTTGAACGTGTGATTTGCCTGCTAACGTTTGCGTTACAGTGGCCTACATATATAAGTTTAGTTTAGGTTAGGTTGAAAAGATGATGCTGATATTAATCCGCCCGATACCACTATGGACATACACCTAAGCCAGTAATCGGCTTGCTATGCGCTCCAAAAACTATAAAGTAACCTCTAAAAAGAAAATTTTAAGTAAGGAGTTCCGTGCTACTTACAAAATCCTTAATTGTTTTCAATACCACTCCCCTAAGTTGGTTCATGTCTGATATTGTGTCTCCACCTAAGTACCGATATTTATTGGACGCGAAAGCCGGGCAATGACAAAGGAAATGCTCCAACGTCTCATCATCTTGCCCGAATGCCCTACACATGCTATCACTTGCCGCACCGATTTTACATAAGTGAGCTCGTAGTCCTATGTATCCCGTTATGATACCAATAGCTATACTGACCTCCTTCTTGCTTCCTTTCAGTAATAGCCTCGTCTTCTCACGATCTGGATCCCCCCACAGGATTTTTGCCTTCCTACCGACGGTTTCGCTGTTCCACAATGTTGCATGCGCATTCGTCGCCCACTCCCTTAACTCGGACTGTGTCGACCCGAAAGGCTTCGAGTTAACCAAATTTAATGACGGCAGTCCTCCGGCCCTCACCGCCAAATCGTCTGCCCTTTCTTTTCCCCTTACTCCGTTATGGTCCGGCACCCAAATGATGCGCGATTTTCCCATCCTCAGAGAAGGCGATAATCTCCTTTTTACTCTGCAAGACTGTTCGTGACCTTACAGTCCTGGTTATTATTGCCCTTATGGCAATTTTACTGTCGGTAAAGATGTTCAGACTCGACGTCCTCGCGTAAGCACCACTCCACTTCTCGCATTCCATGATCGCCCAGGCCCACTCTGTCCTCTAGCTTTGATCCATCCGTGTAACATGATCTTCCAGATGGCCGTATTCTACCATGATCTCCAAAAACAATATATCATGGATAATTGTTAATTAGGAAAATAGTTGCAAATTGTTTGTATTATTATCAGTGTTACATGGAAGTTGGATTTACTTTGACTATATCTGTCTCTCCCATGCTTGGTGTTGTAAAGAATACGTTTCAGCTGCATAACCATGACAGGATTTCATTTAATTTTTAAATTTCAAATTTATTGATTTTTTTCTAAATTTTAAGAGTTTATGGAATGACTTTTATACCAATACTACAAACACACAATAGAAATACTAATAACTATCAGAATTTATTGTCCCAAATTTTATATCGATAAAACCAATAAAAAAATGATTGGCTTTTTTTAGTTTCCTTGTTTATGCTACGTCTTTAATTGGAGTTAATTGTTTGTTACGTTTTTCTGTCATTGATTTTGAAAATATGTTTGTATCTGGACGACAATTCAGTCAAATCTGTTTGTATGTTTTTCTTACACTTTCTGTTTCTTTGTTTCTTCCTCTTCTTCTTCTTCTGGTAAATTTTCATTCAAACAATTATTTCAAGTGTGAACGTCCAATTTTAGTTTGCCATTGGTTTGTTTTTTTTTTTTTTTTTTTGTCTTTTTTTCCGTAACGTAATTGGTTTTAATGGTTATTGTAACAATTATCGAAATGAAATCTAACGAAAAATGAAGAAAATTGTTAAAAGGTTTTGCTATTGACTAGAAAAATGTGGATCACATTCATTAATGGGAAGTTTGTATTCCATAAGGTAAAATTAAAATCAATTTAATTTCTGGTACCTGGTGGTGTATACGTGATATTCGATATATGTGACAATACTCATACGCAATGGTGTACCCATGGTAATTGTTTTTTAGAGGTATTGTGGCAACATTCTCATGTTAAGGTTATTATCTAACTTGTCGTTGTCGGGGAAAACCAGAAATAAATAACGAAATTCTATAAAAAAAATGTTTGGTTTACAAAATAAAACGAAAAATTTAATATTAGAGCCCGATATAGCCCACTAACAATCACCAAAGATATAATCAAACATTTAGCCGTGATTGCGGCAGGCAGACAAACGGATGTGGATAGATAAATGTTTTTTCATCGAAATCGCTAGAAGTTTTTTTAGGCTTTCAATAAGTCAAATGTTAAGCTCCCAAGAGCTGGCGTCCAATCAGAACAGCGAGAACACCAAAGAAATGTTAACAGATTTTTCCCCTTTTTACCACCAGACTTCCCCTTTTTTCCTTATTCGACAAGATGACTGATTTGATTTTTAGGTGAAAAACTTAAAAAATTTTAAATTGTTGTTTTAAAACCTACAAAATCCACAAAAAACGTAATTTATATTATTAAAACAAATTAAAAAAATTTTAAATTCAAAATAGCTTTAAACGGTCATATTGACCAGTTGGGTCTTTCTAGTGGTAAAAATGTGATGACCGACAAACTCATTCAGTCTTAGACCAGTATTGGGTGAAACGGGTCCTTGAAGACTGAATAAAACACATGCTAAGCAACATGTGGATAAGTTGTGCTTCCAGTGACATTAAGATATGGGAGAATGTGGTACAGGGTACGGCACAGAGGAGGAATTTTATCGCCAGTCTTGTACGTGACCACCTTAAACCAGTTTTATCCGCAGATGATGTTATAACGCTTCTATGGGGAAAGGAGTCTGATTAAGCTTTGCAGAAGGGTCGAAAGGTTTTTGGAGGTGGCTTTATAACTGGGCTAGACGTTAACGTAGAAAACACAGATATCTGCCTGTTTAAGAGGAAAACGAAGACACCTCAACAGAATGTGAGACACCTCAACAGAACGATTTGGATATCTGATTTAGGTGTGACCTTGGAGAGTAAATTGAACTGCAAGAGCCACCTCCTGGGGCGTTCTGAACAATCTCACAGTTGTTGGACACTACCTAGACGTGCCATGGGATCAAAATAATACCAGAAATCAAAAAAAGGCCACTTGCTCTACAGGAGCTTGTTTACACCAATGCTAACTTATGCCTTTGCAGTACGGTGGATGGCAATGGAGCAGAAATTCAACACAAAAACATTGCAATAGGTTCAAAAAATATGTTATCTTTACATAAAAGGGCCGTTGGGAACCGCCCACTGACAAATATACCGATCGGCTAAGAATCACTTCCTGATTCGATTAAGCTATGTCCGTCTGTCTGTCCATATATTCTTGTGATCAAGGTACAGATCGCGTTTATTGTCAGAAAACTTTGCACATGTCACTTTTTTGGGCCAAGGACGAACGCTATCGGTTCAGATTTAGCTTCCATATATATACTTTATCAGATATGGCCTTTCAAGGCTGTAGAAGCCGCACATTTTGACTTGAGGTGCTTTATTTTACGTTCTCATGTGTGCATATATATCTTTCATCCTATATGGAGTTTTGCGGCTGTAGCAGTCACCATTTTTGTCGAATCTTTACAAAATTTAGCATGACACGTTTTATTTTACCTCCTAATACGTGTGCAAGATTTCATAAAAATAGGTTCAGATGTAGATATAGTTCATATATGTATCTTTCATCCGATATGGAGTTTAAACCTGTACAGGCCTCAATTTTGGTCCGATCTTTACAAAATTTAGCATGAGACGTTTTATTTGACGCCCCAATAAATAATGATAAAGCTTCCATATGTATATTTCATCCGATATGGACTTTTAAGTAGTAGAAGCCACAGTTTTGGACCGATCTTTACAAAATTGGGCGTGAAGTTTTCTATTTGACGTCCCAGTATATGTGCAACATTTCATCAAAATCGGTACAGGTTTAGGCTCCGTCCGACTTTGCGTTTCCTTACTGGGTTTTTATATGACATCGGGTAAATAACGACCCCTATTACGGTTGCACTGATTGAGTCAATTTTAAAAATTCGTGTCAACTCTTTGCAGCTCATCAATCGGTATGTTGGCAATGTTGTTCTTCAGCATTTAACATGCAACAAAATCGCGGTTGCATGCACAACCGCAAATTAATATAATTTTTTTTATAGGGATTTAATTTAAGCTCTTGATGGAGCATTCGTCGAGCAGTGGTGTCAGATATCAATTTAGCAGCTGCGTGTTTGCGAGCCGAACGCCAGGGAGAACTGACAACTGATTGCCTCCCTCTTTCTATGTTTTCCAGATTTTAGATAGTCCGCTGAGGATGAATCAAAGCTTGAGGAGAGAACAAGTTTTGGCGTTTGCATTAAAGACCTACAGACCGAGGACCTTTAGTGTGAACATATTGAAGGACAGAAAGTTGACTTTTTAGGCAATTGCAACCATACGGCAAGGTCACAAATAAAATTGGAGTGAAAAGAGGAGATTGACGTTTTCTCTGAAACGGAGGGAAGGCCGATGATACTTCTTCCCAAGAAGGGGAAGCAAGGAGAAGACACGAATGATATTCCACTACCATATACGAAATTTCGAGGATAACAGTGCCTCTGTATAATTATACAAAATAATTTCGGCAAGTGACAGTGGGTGCCACAGTGCTGATTAAGTTTGAATATCCGCCTATGAAGCCTGGATTCAAATTCTGGCGAAAATATTGCAAAAAATATTAAACGGTGTTTATCCTCTCACAAATGATGGCGAAATGTATGCGATGTCTCGTCATATAAAACTTCGCTACGAAGAGATGTCAAAAAAAAATAAATGTGATAGAGGGTCTAAATGTGTATGTGTAAGCTCATAGTAACATGGGGCAGATTTAAATCCACATCCTACTGTCACCTTAAACCAACCTAGGGCTAAGCCTTAAAAATATGCCAAATCCAACTTGGATTGCACACCAAATGGCTAGCTATGTCCGTGTGTCGGTCTATGCATCTGGCTGTCCGTTTGTATGTCTATTGTAATAACGCTACAGCATTTAAGAAGAAAAAGCGTGCAAAGTTCGGTCGGGCCAAATTTTATACACTCTCCACCATAGATTGCATTTGCCAAGTTCTTTGCCCGGGCAATGGATAAAAATTGCAATGCTATTAGAGCTATATTAGGTTATTGATAGATCCAGGCCATACTTAGTTTGGATGTTTGAGACCATAGCAGAAGTTTTTGTGCAAAATTTCAGTCAAATCTGATAAAAATTGCGCCATATAGGGGCTCAAGAAGTAATATTGAGAGATTGGTTTATATGGAAACTAAACCAATTCAGGTCATATTTAGCGCGAATGTTGAAAGGTTTACGCGAAAAAAAAAACAAAATTTCATTTAAATCGACATACATACACTACAACGAAGTATTTGCCCAAAATTTTAAGTACCTAACTTTCTTCCTTCGAAAGTTTGAGTGCTTTCCACAGACGGACGTACAGACGGGAGACAGGGCTAAATCAACTTCGATGTCAAGACGATCAGGAATATATTTACTTTGTTCGGTCTCAGATCAATATTTGGTTATGTTACAAACGGAATTACAAAATAAATGTACCCCCATCCTAAGGTGGAGGGTATACAAATTGAGACATTGTGCTCAAACTTTGCTTTAGTCCTTTTTTTAAATGCATGTTATGTTCGAAAATGGGAAAACTATATCTTGAAAGAGCTCCCAAATAGATCGATCTCCCGATTGGGGTTTTAGTCTCATAAAACCCGCATTAACCCGATTTCGCAAAAAATTGGCAAACTTAGTTTTAGTAGGGCCTTCAACATGCGTACTAAATATATTCTAGATCGAACTATATTTTGACATACCCGCCATATATACTGATCTCCAGATTTAAGGTTTTAGACCCATACAAGCAGCATTTATTATCCGATTTCACCGACATCCGTTCTGAATATGGTCCAAATCGGTCCATATTTAAATATAACCCCATTACAGACTGATCTTCTTTTTTATGGTCTTAGTCGCATGCAAGTCACCAAGGAGGCACAAGGAGGCCACTATAGATCAGAAATTAGCATGTCAGCCTATGAGCTAAACGCCTGTGTTTTAATCCTTCTAGAGCATCAGAAAAAACATTTTCAACAGTGGTTACCCCCTCCTACTGCACTGAGGACGACACCATCTGAGGCACTGAATATAATGCTACATCGTATGCCTCTGAACATTGTGGCTAGATAAAATGCAGTGACCACTGCCGTGAGGTTAAGGGAGCTTTCTCCTTGGTCATGAGATGGCTACGGATACTGTGTTATTCTTGATACAATATCCGATGTTCCAGGCAGTGTGGATTACACCCTACCTGAGCTGCTTTTTGATAAAAAGTACTCTACCACTATTCCTGACAGAACCGATTGGAACTACGATAACCGTGGTAACAGAAGTTACATAGTATTCCTTGGGGTGTGCGTTAAAGATCTAGAACTGGTCATATCGAAAAGGTTTCCCGACCACTGTGTATCAAGCGAAGATCCTTGCAATTAAGGAAGTGGTGGAAAGACTAAGATATAATGTCGTTACGACGATTGGCATAAATATCATCTCAGACAGCCAGGTAGCTATTAAATCCCTGGAAAACGTATTCCAGGGATACTGTAATCGATTTCGCTGAAATATGGTACCGTTTGTGGTGTAAATACCCCTAGTATGCGCATTAAATATGATCTAGATATGATATATCTTATAGACCGGCAAACAAAAGTCGAATTTATTAACCAAAATTTGGGACATTTAATTGCGCAATGAACACCAATATTTGTGCCGACTAAAGTCTAGATTAGTACACATATTTTCATATTCTCCACAAGTTGACCAATACCAAGATGTAAAACCTTAGGCCCATTCGCATTTATAACCCGATTTCGCTGAAATGTGACACATCGAGCTGTATTTTGCTCTTTGACGTCCGTGGCGAATATGGTTTATCTCGGACTATTTTTGGGCATATTTCCCATATAGGAAGATATCCCGGTTGAAGGTCTTTCTCCCATAACTAACCTATTTATTAGCCAATTTACGGTCTTGAACTCATGGAAGACACATGTATTACCCGAGAACAGACCACATAGCGAAATAGCTACTATGGGTTCATAAATAGTGAATATTTCTCCGAATTTTGACGATATGTTGTTTATTTATATATTCGAGGTGGTACATATTCAAAGTTCGGCCCGGTTTCACTAAATTCCTTTTTACTTGTTTTATTTTCAGTTAAGATTTCTTGAACTGTCTTACTATGTTTCTTCCTCCATGAAAGGAAATTCAAATCCACTGAGCTGAATATAAAATTCAGACAAAATTAAGGCTGTTCAAAGATATTTCATAAATAAATTTTGTAGAATTTTTGGAAATTTAAAAATAGTACTCATCTATATGTACTTACAATTACGAGCTAAATACATAGTTCGATTTTGTTGATTAAATTTTGTATCCTACAAGGCCCACCGTGTGTATGGGTATTATATTCCAATTTTTATCACGTATACCACCCACTGTTCAACAAAAATGATATAAAGTAAGTAATTTTAAAATTTTTACAATTTTTTTAAATCCTCTTTAAAACCCATTGTCTTGAAATACTATTTTGTATTTAGAACCCGCAAAAATTTTTCTCAATCATTCCCGTTTTTTTAATCAATAGCATACCCTTGTCATTCCTCATGTTTTTCTAATCTTGTGTATAAATTAAAAAAAAAGAATTTGTATGTAATTTTCTAATAATTGTATCAAATGTATATTGTTACTAAAACAAAACGTCATTTTGTATTAATGTAAGCATAACACTTTTTAATTCAAAATCTTTAACAGCATTGTTTGTCATACGTTTGTTTATAAAAAAAAAGTATAAATAAAAAAAAAATTCTTACAATCTGTATGTCCGTCCCTCTAACGTATGAATGTTGTCGTTGAACTGTTTACATTTTTCTCTAAATATTTTCTAACAAAACTACCAACCAACCAAGCAACCAACTCACCACCTGTTTGTTCCACATTTGTCCATCATCTTGTCTTGGTAATGTTGTTTTATGCCCTTCCAACACCACCAACAACTCAAAATTCAATTCCAAATTTGTTTAATGAGCTAAAATGTGTGTTGTTTTTTTTTTGTTTGTTTCATTATCAACAACTTCCGAACATGTGTTACTATTCCAGGATGTCCTCAGGAATCACGCACCACAAATCGTGTCGATGAATCACAGCTGGTACTGCGTATCCACCGAGGAAGGCCTTGTTCCACGCCACAGCGTACGCCCTTGTCGGTGCACTCAATGTCGTCGACCTTGAGTGTGAACAGCAACAATGAGGAAATGTTTCCATTGCATCATCAGGGAACGAACACATCTACAGTGACGGCCATGACCATACCCAAGAGGGCGACTTCCATGAAAGTTCCTAGACAAAGGCATGAGAAAATCTCCATAAAAGTATCGTTTCCTTCGTCGGAAAATATGCTAGACTCCAATACTTCCATCAATAGTACCCCACCAACATATGCCTCAATTGTTTCCACCACAGTGGGGGCGGCGACAAATAACTCCCCTCTAACCAATGGCAGAAGGAGTTCATTTAAGAGTAGTCTTGTGGATATAGGCGAGACCACATTCAATGTGGATACAGCAGCAGCAGCAGAAGCGGCAGCTGGTGGCTCTTCACAAACGGCTGGGGGACAAAGCTCACCTGCCTCACATGCCAGACCCTTGGAATCTCACCCAAATCGTTTTAACTTCACCGGCAAGAAGTCGGACAACAGCAAAAAGCATCGAGGCAAAAGATCTGTCAAATTTCAGGTGAAACGTTTCAAGGTGGAGACCAAGGCCGCCAAAACGTTGGCCATCATTGTGGGAGGCTTCATCTTTTGTTGGCTGCCCTTCTTCACCATGTACTTGATAAGGGCCTTTTGTGATCACTGCATTCAGCCTACTGTCTTTTCGGTGCTCTTTTGGCTGGGCTATTGCAATTCGGCCATAAATCCCCTCATATACGCTCTATTCTCCCACGAATTCCGTATTGCCTTTAAGCGCATCGTATGCCGTTGTGTATGCACTCGAAGTGGTTTCCGGGCATCTGAGAATTTCCAAATGATTGCTGCAAGAGCCCTAATGGCTCCAGCCACATTCCACAAGACCATATCAGGTTGTTCGGATGATGGTGATGGTCCCGATTTTAGCTGACTAATGATGGATGATTATGACACACCTCAGCCCACGCCATTGCATCAAGCATTATCACTGCCAAAAACAGAGGAAACTCTAGAGAATGTTGAAAAGGAGGAAAGGGAGGTGCAGCTGCAGCAGCAACAGCCACAACAGCAGCAAGAACAGAAACAGGACCATGATCGCACGAGCAGCGTAAGAAGTGGCCGTCGTGGTGGTTTTTGTAAAGGGAAAAATTTATACTAAGCCTAGGGAAGGATTAAGGATTGTCCTAGAAGTTAATTTTTCAACAAAGTATTTATTTAATTTTTTTTTAAATTTTATAGGTTAAAACAAAAATTAAGTTGTTCCAAATTTCCATAAAAATCCGAATTTTTAGTTCTTTATTTTTTATTTTTGCGTTTTTAACTAAAAACAAATATGAAACCAAAATTTTCCCTAACAAACTTTTTACAGCAAAAAATTTTTTTTTTTTTGCATACATACCTCTTATTAGAATAGTCAGTAATTATAAAAATCTGGAAGTAAAATGCGACTTTTGTTTCCTGGAATAGCTGTGGATTATAAGTACTCTAGTCCGCCTTTCATTAATGCTCAAGTTCTGTATTGAGGAGCATATCAATAATCAGCGGTGTTCATCCCTAATGACATCCTTGAGATGTGAAATCGGCCAATACAGGCTAATGTGGGAACTTGGTTATAAACCGATTTAAATAAAACTTGCCACGGATGTTAGCTTAGGTGATATTAAAGTGACAGTCTGCCATCAGACTCACTTAGACGTTTTTCGCCCATTGTGATACCACAGGAACAGAAGAAGGAAGATGCCTTCTAGTTTCTACCAATGAATCATCCAGATAGCTTTAAAAAGCCCAACAACTTGTAAATGTTCGCATCCGCTAAATCAGACAGGTTCTCAAATGAGAACCTAAAGTGGAACTCCCTCTGACAGAAAGTGCGGGACACACACACAAAAGGTTTTCTATTATCTTTTCATCTTCGATGTCCTCACACCTTCTGTAAAAGTCGTTACTGGCAACATTCAGTCTGTCAGCATGTTTTCCGATTAGACAGTGACCTGTCATGACGGACACAATGACTGAGGCCTCTGTTCTTGCCAGAGACAGTAAAGCGGTAGACCTCTTCCAGTCTAGAATAGGCCACATACTTTGGAATGCTCACAGCCCGCTCATTGTGATCATATATATTTCGTTGGCCTTCTGACCTGGTCATAAACACATTTAGCTAGAGCCCTGGAATGTCTAAGGTAGAATTCCCAGGGATATTTCTGTGGGCTGGCACCCAGAATAGGTGACTTTTGAACTGTTCAGCCATCAAGTTGCGATAATCGATGGCGGTTTTTGTGTCCAGATATACTTTCTCCAGGCATTTAATGGCTGCCTGGCTGACTGAGCCAGATATGTATGACAATCGTTGTAATGACGTTATATCATAGCCATTCCACCACTTCATTAATTGCAAGGATCGCAACGTGATACACACTGCTGTGGTCGGGTAACCTTTTCGATATGACCAGTTCTAGATCTTTGGAGTATACCCCCCAAAGCCTACCTGGTCGCCTAGTTTGGAATAATCTATGTAACTTCTTTTAATAGGGATATTGTAGTTCCAATTAGTTCTATCAGGAATAGTGGTACAGTACTTTTTACCAAAATGAGACTCAGGTAGATTGTAATCCACACTGAAAGCTACCTTAGCCTTACGGCAGTGGTTGCCGCAATTTGTCTAGCCATAATTTCTAGAGGCCTAAGATGTAGCATTTAATTCAGTGCATCAGATGGTGTCGCCCTTAGTGCGGCTATGATGCACAAACAACCCATCCTTTGAATCCTGCTGACCATTGAACGGTAGGTGTACTTTTGAAGCGCCGTCCACCAGACCACAACACCATATAACTTTACAGGTCTGACAACTGCAGTATATACCCAATGCATGACATGCGGTTTAAACCCCTAACTTTTGCCAATGGCTCTCTTGCAGGTGTAGAGGGCAAGAGTGGCCTTTCTTGCCCTTTCCAAAATGTTGGATTTGTAGTTCAGTTTCCTGTCCAGCAAAACACTCATGTATTTGTGTTTGATGTTAGAAATCATACCAAGATTTATTATGCAAAATTTTACGGACAGACTGTTAGACAATCAAACGGATGGACAGACGAGCTCGGCTTAATTGAGTTAGAGTAATACATCAGTTAAGAATGTATATACGGTGAAGGATCTTGAACAACTATTTCGTTTTTAGTTATAAACTTGGCTTTTCGTCCGAATTTTGAGACTTGCTTTAACGCACTGTATTTTTATACCCATCACCGAAGGATGAGGATATATTCATTTTGTCATTCCGTTTGCAACATATCGAAATATCCATTTCCGACCCTATAAAGTATATATATTCTTGATCAGGGTAAAAATCTAAGACGATGTAGGCATGTCCGTATGTCTGTCTGTTGAAATCTTTAAAAATAGAGATATTGAGCTGAAATTTTGAACAGATTTTTTTCTTGTCCATAAGCAGGTTAAGTTCAAATATGGGCTACATCGGACTATATCTTAATATAGCCCCCATATAGACCGATACGCCGATTTAGGGTCTTAGGCCCATAAAAGCCACATTTACTATCCGATTTTGCTGAAATTTTGGTCTAGGGCCATTATTGAATTGTATTAGGCCCCTCGATATCCTTCCTTAATTTGACCCAGATCGGTCCAGCTTTGGATATAGCTGCCATATAGACCGATCCGCCGATATAGGGTCTTAGGCACATAAAAGCCACGATTATTACTCGATTTTGCTGAAATTTGGGACAGTGAGTTGTGTAAGGCCACTCGACATCCTTCTTTAATTTTGTTTAGATCGGTCCAGAGATGGATATAGCTGTCATATAGACCGATCGGCCGATTTAGGGTCTTAGGCCCATAAAAGCCACATTTACTATCCGATTTTGCTGAAGCTTAGGACAGTGTCATTGTCTCAAATGTTGACAAAATCGGACAATAAATGCGCCTTTTATGAGCCCAAGACCTTAAATCGAGAGATCGGTCTATATGGCAGCTATATCCAAATCTGGACCGATCCGGGCCAAATTGAAAAAGTATGCCGAAGGGCCTAACACAACTCACTGTTTCAAATTTTGGCAAAATCGGACAATAAATGCGCCTTTTTGGGCCCAAGATCTGAAATCGAGAGATCGGTCTATATGGCAGCTACATCCAAATCTGGATCGATGTGGTGCATATTGAAGATGGATATCGAGTGGCCTAACACAACTAATAGTCCCAAATTTCAACAAAATCTACGACCTTAATCGGCGGATCGGTCTATATGGGTAGAGATGGGCGATGGGTAAATATCCAAAAGGTATTTACACGGTATATTTAACAAATTGGGTAAATACCCGGGTATTTACCCACTTATACCCAAAAATTTGGGTATTTACAATTTTGCTGATATCTTGGGTATAAAAACATTTTTCAACAAATTTGTGATGATTTGGTATTATTGATATTCTGATCTCATAAAATCGGATTTTAGTTATATGTAGCCGCTATATAAACCGATATCCAGACTTAAAGTCTTGAGGCAATAAATTGGTAATTTTTCATTCGATTTCGATGAAATTTGGCACAATGAGTTCTGGTAAATACCTATTCGTTTCTGTGAAGTGCGCTTCAGATCGGACTATATTTAGATATAGCTGCCCTTAGACCGACCACCCGATCTCCCGATATAGGCTATTGAACCCATAAATGATCCATTTATTGTATTTCCAGAATTCGATGAAATTTTGCACAGTGTGTACTGATAAACCCCTACCCATTCCTGTCTAATGTTTTACAGATCGGACCAGATTTGGATATAGCTGCCGATCTCCCGATATAGTGTAATGAGCCTATAAAAGGAGCATTTTTCATCCCATTTCGATGAAATTTGGTACAGCCAGTTCCGGTACCCCTCTAAACCTTTTTGTTGAATATCGTCCTGATCGAAACATACTTGGATGTAGCTCCCATATAGACCGTTCTCCCGAAAAAGAGTATTGAGCCCATAAAAGCGAGCATTTTTCATCCGATTTAGATGAAATTTGAAACATTGCGTTTTGACACCCTTCTAAACCTTTTTGTTGAATATTGTCCTGATTGGGCCATATAGGGAATGTGGACCAGATACTCTACACAATATTCTATACAATACTCTACTTTGGGAGATCGTTCTATATGGCAGCTCTATCCAAATTTGGTCCGATCTAGACGATATTCAACAAACAGGTCTATCAAATCGAACTGTTTCATTTTTCATCCAGATCGGATGAGAAATGATCCTTTAATGGGCTCAGTACTCTATATCGGGAGATCGGTCTATATGGCAGCTATATTCAAATATATTTCGATTGGGACGATATTCAACAAACAGGTGTAGAGGTCTATCAAAACTCACTGTTTCAAATTTCATCAAAATGAGATGAAAAATTATCCTTTTATGGGCTTAGTACTCTATATTGGCAGATCGGTCTATAAAGCAGCTATATCCGAATATGGTCCGATCTGTACCACATTTGACAGGAATGGGTAGGGGTCTACCAAAACACACTGTGCCAAATTTCATAGAAATCGGATGAAAAATTACCAATTTATTGCCTCAAGACTTTAAGTCTGGAGACATGCTAACCTCTCCTCCGTAGCGCAGAGGTTAGCATGTCCGCCTATGACGCTGAACGCCTGGGTTCGAATCCTGGCGAGACCATCAGAAAAAATTTTTAGCGGTGGTTTTCCCCTCCTAATGTTACCAACATTTGTAAGGTACAATGTAAAACCATGTAAAACTTCTCTCCAAAGAGGTGTTGCACTGCGGCACGCCGTTCGAACTCGGTTATAAAAAGGAGGCCCCTTATCAATGAGCTTAAAACTTGAATCGGACTGCTCTCATTGATAAGTGAGAAGTTTGCCTCTGTTCCTTAGTGGAATGTTCATGGGCAAAATTTGCATTTTTTTGCAAATACCCAAAAAAAGTATTGATTGGGTATTTACCCAATAAATACCCAAGCATTGGGTATTTACCCGTAAGAAATCCATCTCTATATATGGGGGCTATATCAAGATATAGTCCGATGTAGCTCATCTTTGAACTTAGCCTGCGTGTGGACAAAAAAAAAGAATCTGTGCAAGGTTTCAGCTCAATATCTCTGCTTTTAAAGACTGCAGCGTGATTTCAACAGTCGGAGAGGCAGACGGACGGACATGGCTAGATCGTCTTAGGTTTTTTCGACGATCAAGAATACCTATATACTTTACAGGGTCGGAAATGGATATTTCGATGTGCTGCAAGCGGAATGACAAAATGAATATACCCCAACCTTCGGTGGTGGGTAAAAAAATGCTTGTAAATACAATAGAAAATGTTGCATCCTCAAGATAATCAATTGTCAATTGTCACCCTCTTTGAACCCACAATTTTATATGCTTATGGAAAACGCTCCAAAATTCATCCAAAAACTTTTTCAAAAGAAATCATCTGACTAAAATTCCATAGTTATTCCCATGATACTTTCCAAAACTGCAGATTCGTTTCAAACTGCTTGGAAACTATCTGCTGCATTGAAGAAGAAATACCTTTATGTGTTCTACGGTGCTGAGCTCAAAGTCCCCATGATATATCAAAGGTGCAACAGTCCAAATATCCATTAAGGAAGGAAATACAATAAATTCTTAGAAGATTTGTTTTAGTTTATCTTACAACTTATTTCGTTAAATTTTCATCAGTTAAACATTAAAATTTAAATCTCTTCAATATGAATTTTTAATAAAATTTAAACACTCACCTTGCCATTTTCAAGTTTCTAGGACAATCCTTATGAACTGAAATTAGAAACAAAACATAAAAAAATTAAACGAGCTTCTCTATAAATGTATGTATTTCAATGTGTATGTAAGCTGAAATAAAAACAATATGCTCTTTCATTAGATTTAAGTTTTATACCGAAGGACATTCACAGTAAACACACACACATATGATATCAATCGTACATCAGATGACAGCCGGCAGCAGGAGGCTGGCCACATGGACAGGATCCAATGATTTTTTCAAAATTCAATCAAACGAAGTTGTAATCAATGGCAATAATTTTTTGATTTTTCATAAACAATACAAAGGAAAACAAAAAAATAAGGATATTTATTTACACATAGTCTCTAATAAAAAAAAACAAAAAAATATAAAAACAATTTGTGAGTGCATAAGTAACAAATAGTATTTAGGAATAAATAGCTCATGAACTATTATAAATGGTCTCTATGTATATGAATTCATAATTTTAAAATTTTAACGTTAAGTTTGGAAAATTTAAATGTCTTATCTAGTCTTTTTAAGTAACAATCATAGAATAGCCAACATACATATATACACACACGCTCAAGTAAAATGAGTCAAAACTGAAAGCAACCGCAACCGGGTAAGAGGGAGAGTAACTTTAATTTCACCTGTATAAAGTATTCGACTTAATTAAGTTAATTTTAAACGACAACAACAAAAGCAACAGAACATGGACTCGCAAACACAGAACATAACAACCCCAGGCTACATACAGACCCACAAACAGACGGACGGACGGACGGCAAATGATAATAAAATCAAACAAGAAACAAAGTAAAATTGTGAAACAAATAAAAATGTAATTATTATTGTTGTGTATGAGCAAAAATAAATGTCAACAAAATGAGAAAAAAAAGATAAAAATATTCATGCAATGGGCTCTAATAAAACCCTTAGGGCAATGGGACTCTAATAAAACCTGAGCAGGTAAAAAAGAACAGAAGAAAATGCCTCAAAACACGGTGTCAACGCCAGCAAAGACGTATTTCATATACCCTACAGTGGTGAAATTTCGAAGGATATGAGCTTAAAGATGCCCTTAAAAATTCAAACTTTTGTTAGAAAACTTGGAAGTCGAATCTTTTGTTAAATTACAATAAAAAAAGTTTGTAAATGCGCCTTTTATGGGTCCAAGATCTTAAATCGAGAGATCGGTCTATATGGCAGCTATATCCAAATCTGAACCGATCTGGGCCAAATTGTAGAAAGTCGTCGAAGAGCCTAATGCAACTCACTGCCCCAAATATCGGCGAAATCGGATAATAAATGCGCCTTTTATGGACCCAAAAACTTAAATCGAGGGATCGGTCTATATGGCAGCTATATCGAAATCTGGACCGATCTCGGCCATATTGCAGAATGATATCGAAGAGCCTAGCACAACTCACCGTCCCAAATTGCGGTGAAAACCCATATTAAATGCGTCTTTTATGGGCCCCTCACCTCAAATCGAGAGACCGGTCTATATGGCAGCCATATCTAAATCTGAACCGATATGGGCCAAATTCCAGAAAATAGTCGGAGAGCCTAATGCAACTCACTGTCCTAAATTTCGGCGATATCGGACAATATATACGCCTCTTATGGGCCTAAAACTTTAAAACGAGAGATCGGTCTATATGGCTGCTATATTAAAATCTGAACCGATCTGAGCCAAATTGAACAAGGATGTCAAAGGGCATAGCAAAACTCAATGTTACTAATTTCGGTGATATCGGACAATAGATACGCCTTTTATGGGGCGAAAACTTTAAATCGAGAGATCGGTCTATATGGCAGCTATATCCAAATCTGGACCTATCTGAGCCAAAATGCAGAAGGATATCGAAGGCCGTAACACAACTGACTGGCCCAAATTTCGGTGAAAACGGACAATAAATGCGCAGTTTATGAGTCCAAAACCTTAAGTCGAGAGATCGGTCTATATGGCCGCTATATTCAAATCTGAACCGATCTGGGCCAAATTGCAGAAACTTGTCAAAGAGCCTAATGCAACTCATTGTCCCAATTTTTAGTGAAAACGGACAATAAATGCGCCTTTTATGGGCCCAAGACCTTAAATCGAAAGATCGGTCTATATGGCAGCTATATCCAAATCTGAACCGATCTAGGCCAAATTGAATATGGATGTAGAAGGGCTTAACACAACTCACTGTCCCAAATTTCGGCGAAATCGGGTAATAAATGCATCTTTTATGGGCCCAAGACCTTAAATCGAGAGATCGGACTATGTGGGATCTATATCCAAATCTGAACCGATCTGTTCCAAATTGCAGAAAATTGTGGAAGAGCCTAACACAACTCAATGTCCCCAATTTTAGTTAAATCAGACAATAAATGCGTTTTTATGGGCCCAAGACCCTCAATCGAAAGATCGGTCTATATGGCAGCTATATCTAAATATAGTCCGATCTGAACCATAATTGAGTCGGAAGTTTAGAGGCCTAAAATTACTCACTGTTTCAAATATCAGCGAACTCGATTGAAAAATAAAGCTTTCATGGGCTTTAGAACCTTTTTCGGCAGATCGGTCTATATGGCAGTTACTAGCCGAACTGGGCCCGTTCCGCTGCGCCTTATTTAACTCTCGAATATCTTTTTAGGGTGACGACACTTCGCCCTGGATATTGATATCGAATTCGTGCCACTGAAGCCTATGTCCGCCTATCACGCTGAACGCCTGCGTTCAAATCCTAGCAAGGACATCGGACAAAATTCAAAGCGGTGGTTAGCCCCTCTTAATGCTGGCGTCATTTGCCATGCATGGTCACGTAAACAATTATCCCCAAAGAAGTGTCGCACTGCGGCACGCCATTCGGACTCGGCTTTAAAAAAAAAATCCCTTATCATTGGGTTTAAACTAGAATCGGAAATCTAAAAATTGTATAGCCTATGCTTCCTTCCAGACAAACTTAAAAAATCTTAGAACATTTTTAGAAAATCGGTTCATCCGTTTTTGATTCTACGGAACAAACAAAATAACCGGGTCCCATGTAGTCATGATGGTTCATATGCCAATTTAAGGCGTTTTTGGGTGGTAGGGTGACCCCCTATACTATGATCTGATTTTGTATGCCAGATTCGTAACCTAATACCTTTCATTTGAGGCCCATATTGACATGAACGTCCAATATGACTCTTTGGGGGAATTTTGGGTTTGGGGCGGCCCGATGGGTACTTGGACCCAAATTTAAATACTATATTCGTACTCTATTTTCTAATACCTTTCATTTGATACCCATATTGTCCCGATGGGTCCACTTTTGATTTTGGGAGGTGTATTTGGATAACGGGGGCGGGTCCATCCCCTTCCGAAATCAACAAATTATTGCCTATTTCTACTTCCCGACCACATTCCAAATCTCCTACCGATTACCTTTCTATGAGTCCCATAGTGTCACGATCGTCCAAAAAACCTGTTTTTGGGGGTTTTTGGGATTGGAGCGGCCCCTCCAGTTACTTGGACCGAATTTTTATACCCTACACCACTACTGTGGTACAGGGTATTATAACTTAGTGCATTTGTTTGTAACACTCAAAGGGAAGAGAGATAGACCCATTGATAGTATACCGATCGATCCAGAATCACTTTCTGATTTGATTTAGCTATGTCCGTCTGTCTGTCCGTCTGCCCATGTTAATTTGTATACAAACTACAGGTTTTCATCCGATCGTCTTCAAATTTGGTATGGGCATGTTTTTTGGCCTAGAGACGAAGCTTATTGAAATTGGAAAAAATCTGTCCAGATTTGGATATAGCTTCCATATATATGTTCGTCCGATTTTCAGTAATAATGCAATTAAATGGTCATTTGTTAACCGATTCTCTCAAAATTTGGCAAGAAGGATTTTCTTATGACTCTCAATATTACAGGTGTATTTCATCAAAATCGGTTCAGATTTGAATATAGCTCCCATATATATGTTAGTCCGATTTGCAGTAATACATCAATAAAATTATCATTTGTTAAGCGATTCTTTCGCAATTTGACAGGAAGGATTTTTTATGACTCTCGATATTAAAAGTGAATATTATAGAAATCGGTTCAGATTTGCATATAGCTCTCATATATATGTATCGCCTGATTTTCACTCCTAGACCTACTGCAAGCACATTTATTGACCAATCTTCCCAAAATTTTGTACAAGCCTTTCCTCTACGAATTCTACAATATCCACAAAATGTGGTCGAAATCTGTTCAGATTTAGATATAGCTCCCATATATTTGTTCGTCAGATTTTGGATAATTTGTTGCCATTTGTCAACCGTAGTTATTACATTTTGAACAAATTTGCTTTGCTCCAAATTTGATACAGGAATTTTAATAATCTATCTAGATACATCCGCCCAGGTCCATCAAAATCGGTTTAGAATTTTTGTGTTTGTAGGGTAGGTGTAGGGTATTATAAAGTCGGCACCGCCTACTTTTGCCTTTCCTTACCAGTTAATATGAAATTCGTAGTCTACTCCTGAATGCCCCCCTTTTGTGTTTATAGGGTAGGTGTAGGGTATTATGAAGTCGGCACCGCCAGATTTTTGCCTTTCCTTACTGCTTAATATGAAATTCGTATTCTACTCCTGAATACCTCTCATTTGAGTCACATAATATGCCGAACATCCCACTATTATTTTAGCGTTGTACTTTTAGGTAAGGGGAGGGTCCGCCCCCATCCGATATCATAAAATTATATAGCCTAGGTCTACACAATCTGTGAAAATGTCAAGGTAATCGGTTCAGCCGTTTTTGAACCGAACAACAAACAAACACAAATGCATTTTTTTTTTATATAAGAAAATATCTAAATATAGTCCGATCTGAATCATATTTGGGGGGATATCTGGTGGCGTAGAATTACTCATTGCTTCAAATTTGAGCGAAATCGGTTAAAAAATAAAGCTTTTATGGGCTCCAGACCCTTAATCGGCGGATCGGTCCAAATACAGCTATTTTGGCCCGTTCAAGAACTTTACTAGCGTTTATTAAAAGGACCTATCTGTGCCAAATTTCAGCTTATATCTCAATTTTTGAAGACCGTAGAGTGATTACAACCAACGGACGGACAGACACACGGACATCGTTAAATCATCTTGGTATTTTACGACAATCCGAAATATATATACCATGTAAATTCGGAAATTGATATGTCGATGTGTTGCGAACGTAATGACTAAATGAATATACCCCTATCCTATGGTGGTGGTTATAAAAATATTATGATAACTGAGTTACAAATGCCCCGAAATACTGAAAATACCCACCATTTTATACACCAAGTGTTGTAAAAACACAGGTAAACAACATTGGTACACAACAATACCCCAACGCCCATACATGGTAGCCTCCACCACCATTGCCACAATTTTCAATTGTTTTTTAAGCCTAAAGAGAACGATGGGGGA